>NC_139218.1:370968933-371048933 GCF_055691185.1 Crinia signifera
TTAGGGCTGCTCTGGATAACAGACCAGTGCCAGAAATCTGCACTCCTGTGACTGACTACGGGCTCCCAGCTTCTACTATTGTGAGTGTCTCACCTCCTAGTGTATTTCCTGTTTGCTTTCCCTCTAGTTTACCTCTTTCTATGTCCAGTATAAGCTGTGCACACCAGACTGCATGCATTCTGCAATGTGTGCTCAATTCTTCAGGCTCCAGTATCCATTCTAGCACCAATATACTTTCCACGTGGTGGGTTCCAGGCCGTGACTAATAATACTGTGCTTTCCTCATATACTCTCTGCTCTCTACTTGCAAGTATCTACTTTAATGATATTCAGAGCCTCTATACCAGTTCTAAATCCATCCAGGACTGCGGGTAGATTTGAAGCCCTTCCTCATTGTATACCAATCTATACATTGATTCCCATGGTGCTTAGTCTTCTTGACTCCAGGAAGAGCCTCATCGTGACTCCAAGCTTCCTACATTCTTCAAATACCCAAGTCAACCCGCCGCTTCCTGATCAGAGTTCACAAAATCCCAGAAGCCTGACAAGTTGTATACGCAGGGCCGTCTTATCAGCAGTGTGGACCCCTGGGCAAAGCAATGTACTGGGGCCCTTACCCATTCTCCCCTCCTAGGGGTGGGGTGTGCTATCAGCAGCAGCTTTGATGTCCCACGGGTGGCAGGGGGTGCTCTATCTATCGCAGTTTTTGCCGCAAAATCGCACATATTGAAGTGGCGATTTTTAGTCACACTTCAATTCGCATCCAGATGTTTTCCCATTGGAAAGCATCTAACACGCACATGTAATAGGGTGCGATTTTTGGTAAAGGTTACCAAAAATCGCGAAAAAATTAGACCAGGATCTGGCTGGTGAATTTGATAGAACCATGCACAGATCATCGTGATCTGTGTATGGTTCTGTCCAAAAAAAGGGTAAATAGAAAAAAACGGGAAAATAACAGCGTGGGGTCCCCCCTCCTGAGCATAACCATAACCCCTGAAAGAGCCGGTCCTGGTTTCACAGGAACAAACAAGTCGGGGTTCCGTGGATTTTATAAAACCAGCACCAGGCTCAAGGGCCGGTCCTGGTTCCCAAAATATGGGGGACAAAATGACTAGGGGTCCCCCGTATTTCAAGAACCAGCACCGGGCCCAACCAGCCAGCAGGGTAATGCCACAGCCATGGGGAGACTTTTTATACAAGTCCCCCCAGCCAAAGCATTCACCCCCTGACCGGTCAGCATGGGCAGGGGTCCTGGGGACCCCCCCAAAGAAGGGGTCCCCCCTCCAGAACTTACCTGCCCATGCTGAAGCCCGGGGCTGTCCTTGATGCCCCTGGGCGGTGGGCATCGAGCTGATAAATGGTGTAAAAAAATAGATGATAAACTATTATCTTATACCGTGGAGCTATGAGTCCCAGCAAGCCTCCCCCGCATGCTGGGACTTGGAGAACCACAAGTCCCAGCATGCGGGGCATTAAAGGGTCCGCTGGCACTTGTAGTTCCACAGTAATGGAAGTGGAAACCATAGTTTGGACATGCCTGTTGTAGGGGAAGGGTCTCACTACCTGTGCCTGTAGAGTTGGAAAGGAGACTGACAGGCGCATGTCAATATAAAAGACCTGTAATCATTCATCATTTGTTGCATTCTAGTATTCTATTTTGTTTATTATTTTTAATTTTAAAACATATAATTATTATTATTTTTTTTTTCATTTTTATTCTGTTATTTTTACTTACTTACATTATGCCCATTTTACACCGAACATCAAATTACCGGGTTAATCAGTTCTACCCGGTAATTTATACAGTGTAAAAAGCGTGTCCTGAATCCAGAGCCGCCAACCCTGCTCTTTACCAGGGTCGGCGACCCGGGATTCAAGACCCGGGTTGACCAATTTACACTGAAAAAATACACATGTACTGTAAGTCAGCAAATTATCAGGTTGACATTTTTAACACAGTAATTTTCTGCTCAGTCTGAAAGGGGGTCAGACTGCACCCGACAAAATGACCTGGCACTCAAAATGCCGGTTAATTGCTGGGTTGTACAGATGGAGCGCATCTCAGCCAGTGTCGGGGCTCGCCAGAATGCCCCCACTAGCAAGATGGCGCTCCATCTGACTGGGACGCGCGAGCATCCCACAAGCACGCGCGTCCCAGTTTCCAGGTGACGGGGGACGCGATCCCTGCCTGTCTCCACTTCAGGGAGACAGGCATGGTTAGGGGGGAAGCGGGGAGGTGGGGGCGAGTGGCTGGGACCGGCGGTGGGGACCAGTGGGGAGCTCCGCTGTAAGGGGATGTGCGCACATCTCGTGCGCACATGTCCCCTTCCGGCGGTTGGCGATCTGACCGCCACACCCCCGCTGGATGGCGTACGTTCCATCTGTATGTCTATAAAAGGGATATTATATTATTTAATATTTTTTGTCAGTTTTATTTTTCAATTCATTTTATAGTTTATTTTTATGCTTTTCCTTTGCACTTTTCTATTTTTATTTGCTCCTTTATCTGAACCACTAAACCTGATCACACTCGACCACACATATGAGCACTCGGTTGCCTCTACACTCGATTAACAGCATCCAGATACTAGCGCTTTTTATTGTTATGATTATGTTTTGTAATAAATATTAATTAATAAGCAAAAATTGACTTAGAAATTAATTATTATTAGAATAGTTTACATTTCATGTTATTTCCGTTGCTCTATGACCTATCCCCAAATCAATCCATTTTGAGTCCGCGATGTAAGTAAGAAACAAATGTAAAAAATACCAAAGAGTGTAAAAAACGCTGTTTACAGGAACTCAATTTCCATTGCATGAATTGCATCAATTATCTGTGAAAGCTTTAAATTAAAAGAAAAATAGTGTTTTGCCTTGAAGTCAATTTCCACCATTCCCTTGGGTGTGTTTAGGAAGATTTGGATGTTAGAGTCATCTCAGGAGTAAAAGTAATTGCACTTAGAGTATCTCCAATAAATCAGTTCAGAGGCAAACGCAGAATTCTGTGTCTCTCCTACTCTCTCTCATCTGTCTACAGATATGTCCTCCTATACCTAGACTCAGTGCACCACCCAGCGGCAGATGTCTGGCATGAGTGACCTGACAAGTCCCGTGTCACTCAGTTAGCATCTGGCGACTAGTTAGACACAATGTGATGTAACTCGGATGTACCGGGAGATGGCGCTGATTAAATTGATATGGGACACCTGTATATCTGTGAGCAACTGTGTCTGTACATGAAGAACTTGGCATAGAAAAAAAAATCACCCCATATACAGATTCAGAGACTCGGTCGCACAGTGATATACAAGAGTCACATATCAAATGAATTGGTACAATTTCCTAATGCCTCTTAGTCGCACGCTAATCCTAGCAGGGCCTAACTGGACATGGCAAGAGAGGCTGCTTGGCGTGACTGCGTCAAAAACAGTATGTATGAAGACACAACCATTGGCGGCTGCAGAGTAGCTGAGTGGCTGCAGCACAGTCCAACATTTCAAATAGGGCGGCAGCATCAACTGCCAGTGAGTCAGTTTGGAATGGAATTAGTGTGGTTACCCCATTTGAATTTTGGGCTGTGCCTCTGGCGCCTTCCCATTACACAACTCTATCTATCTATCTATCTATGTACAGTTCATGTCGGTGTGGTCAGGTAAAGTGCATAATTAGGCCCCACCCCCTTGTAACATGCTACTGATTTGGTCAGTCATTAGGGGGAGGTGTTTCTAGCTAATCAGAATCCCCTCCTTGCATGCACCACTGCAGTCATGGATCTGTTGGGTTGTTGCAGACATTTCATTCTTCATGGTGTCCATAACAGGCCTTTTGTTATCTACAGTCATTGGTGTAAGCCCAAGGCTAATAACATGACTATTGCATCTCTGTTCGGGAGGCAATATGAAATTGTGTTATGGTGCCCATACACTAGGGTGATATTGCATACAATTCTTCGATTTTGACCGCATCTGTGCAACAAATCAAAGTATTGTAGTCATGTTGCATGGGTCACCCGCCGGTCGAATGTCGCGAGGATAGATATTATGTGCTGCACATAATATCTATGGAATTATATGAGCGATCGCATGTGGTTTTGTGATCGGCGGCTGGAGTGCTGGCGACGGGTTCAGGGAGCAGGGGACCTGGGCGCAGGTGGTGGGTTCGGGGAGCGGGCGGCCAGAGTGTGGGCAGCGGTGTAGTGCAGAGCTGTGCAAGAGGGCTGGCGGAGTGGTTCAGCGGCAGAATTTGAAAAAACTATTTAAAACACTGGGCGGCCCTCTGATTGGCTGAGAGAGCTATCTCTCAGCCAGAGGACCACCCAGTAATACCAGAAGATGAGCGGCTTTCCCAGCGATGATGCAATGATGCAGGAGTGCGCAGCAGCGCTCATCGCCGGGCCATACACACTATCAGCTCAAATTTGGTGTTTTGAATGGCTTTCAGCTCAAAATGGCCCAGTGTGTATGGACCTTAAGTTTGGGTCTTCCTAAATACTTGTTTCTGTTTGAACATATATATACTGTATGAGTTCATCTAAATGTATATATTCCCCCACAATGTTAATTATTATAGTGAATTAGCAACAGGTGTACATGCGATACTGCAGAGCGCTTTAAACAGACAATAAAATGTGAAATGTTTTACGCAGTTTTGTGTTTGGCAATTACATGTTTTCTTTGAATGGTTAGGTAATATTTTTCTGTATATGGATAGTGAATGTCACATGAAGTTTGAAGGATATAATTACTGAGTAACCCAGCTGTCACTACATACTAATTAGCTACGCCAATCATAGTCTTTTTTTTAAATCCAGAGGCTGCAATGATTGAGCTTTGTAGTGAATATAAAATATACAGTACTGTAAGAAGCACTGAGCTTCGGTCCTTTTCTTTCCGATGTTCTATGGCCCTTATTCAGATCTGATCGCTGTACAAATTTGTTCTCAAAATGGGCAAAACTATGTGCACTGCAGGTGGGGCAGATGTAACATGTGCAGAGAGAGTTAAATTTGGGTGGGGTGTGTTGAAACTGAAATCTAAATTGCAGTGTGAAAATAATGCAGCCAGTATTTACCCTGCACAGAAACAAAATAACTCACACAAATCTAACTCGCTCTGCACATGTTACATCTGCCCCACCTGCAGTGCACATGGTTTTGTCCATTTTGAGAACAAATTTGTACTGTGATCTGATCTAAATAAGGGCTTATGTACTGTAGTTCTCCTTTTTCTATGCAATTTCTCCCTGTGTTTATTAGGTCATTCATGCTTGGTAAAAGATATATACAGTACTGTATGTGTGACAATGTAATTACATGTATATCTTCCAATATTGGGGCATAAATATATTTGTGCCAGGATATGTCTAATTCTAGATCACTGATCCTTGGTAGCAGTGCATTGACCATGGTCTACTTAAAGACAGATGAACGCCGTTTCTCAATACCGATATCACTGCTCACCTTTAGTTGCAATAATAATGTCATCTGTATTAAACAAAAAAGTGTTGTTTTATCTAGTTTCCTGTGACACATCTTTATTTTGAATCTGTGGATTTTTCTATCTATCAGTTCTCATGATTTGGATTGGTTATGGTATATTACATGTACAATATCTAGGTCTACAGTTATATGGTTGACAGGGTGAAAAGGTTGACAGTCAAAAGGTCGACAGGGTAATAAGTTCGATATGGAAAAGGATTTTTTCTTATTTTTTTGGTGTCTATGTCGACATAGGTGAGCATGGACACTGCCTAAGTGTACCGCGTCCCCTCGCATAGCTCACCTTGCTTCGGGCTCGGTGCCTCACTGCCCTCGGCACAGTGTTATATTTTCCCTCCACGCCATAGTGGATGGTAGGGTATGAAATACCGCCTGTCGGCACATGGTTGTATAAAAAAACTCATGTTGACCTTTTTCATGTCAACCTTTTGACCCTGTCAACCTTTTGACTGTCGACCTAGAGTCAATCTATCAAAAGTCCGGATACCATTTGGATTTCCTGATGGTGGTCATTAGTATTTGGCTGCTGAGTTCACCGGCAGCCGAATAAGGCAGACCATGAAGCCTCTTACAGATCAGTCAGAGCCTTGCCATGCTTCTCCCAGGGTCCCTGCGGGAGTGGGGACCCCCCAATAAAGGGGTTCCCCACAAAGGCCACCAGTGGCAAGCTGAAACCCGGGGCTGCCCCCGGCTCCCCTGGACAGTGGGTGATGGGTTTATAGTTTAATTGTAAGAAATAGGAATCAATACTCAAATAAAAACACCTATATAAAGTATAAATTTAATACATACTGTACTGTACATATACTCATCTATCTTGACATGTAGGTTCGGTCCCATTTTCCAGTAGAATCCAGTCTGGACCTGTGAAAGAAAAAATCTCCTCCAGTGTAGATCACATCCTTTTCGCTACATGTTGGCATCCACCAGGTTAGAATATAAAAATGGGAATCGTGTACTACCAGACTGAGGAGCCCATATGCGTTTACACATGCGTGACACAGTGACAGGGCCTTATTCTAGTTCACTCTTTCTGACAAAATCCTTCTTAGATGGGCAAAACCATGTGCACTGCAGGGAGGCAGATGTAAAATGTGCAGAGAGAATTAGATTTGGGTGAGTTATTTTGTTTCTGTGCAGGGTAAATACTGGCTGCTTTATTTTTACACTGCAATATAGATCTCACTTTGAAGTAAAACCGCACCCAAATCTAACTCTCTCTGCACAAGTAACATCTGCCCCACCGGCAGTGCACATGGTTTTGTCTATCTAAGAAGGATTTTGTCAGAAAGAGTGAACTAGAATAAGGCCCACTGTGATACTCTCCCCCCTTCCACTCCCCAAAACCTTAATGTGACACTCTCCCCCCTCACCTTAATGTGATACTCTCCTCCCCCCCCCCCCCCCCCAATCGATGGCAAAAGTGTACCTGGTCATCGATGGTGCATAACTATGCAATGGATGACCATCATTGTTTTTATATATCGATTCTCATCCATTGTCTTTGACTGATTAACCTGTGGGCCAATCAGAATACAGGGGTGGGGCTTTACAGGTGTCCTGGGCGGAGTAAAAGGAAAAAGCAAAACAAAACAATTTGTTTAACCCCTTACCGACGCAGCCTGTTTTTGCCTTCCTGACAGAGCCCTTTTTTTCAAATCTGACATGTATCACTTAAGTGGGGATAACTTTTTTTTGCTTTTACTTATCCAAGTGATTTTGAGATTGTTTTCTCGTGACACATTGTACTTCAAGTTAGTGGTAAATTTTGGTCGATACAGTCTGTGTTTTTTTGTGAAAAATACCAAAATGTCGTAAAAAAATTGAAAATTTTGCAATTTGCAAAATGTTAAATTTTCTGCTTGTGAGACAAATAATCATACCACTCAAAATAGTTAATAACTAACATAGACCATATGTATACTTTATGTTTCCATCATTATTTCAACCTCCTTTTAATTTTTTTGGACACTAGGAGGCTTAAAATATGAATAGCAAATTCTCAAATTTTCAAGAAAATTTCAAACACTGATTTTTTTAGGGACCAGTTCAGTTCTGATGTGACTTTGAGGGACTTGTATGTGAGACACCACCATAAATGATGCCATTTCAAAAACTGCACCTCTCACAGTATTCAAAACAGCATTTTGGAAGTTTGTTAACCCTTTAGGTGTTTCACAGGAATTAAAACAAAGTGTAGGTGAAATTTCAAAATTTCATTTTTTTTTTGCAGATTTTCAATTTTAATACATTTTTCTAAGGAACACAGTAGATTTTACTAGAGAAATGTGACTAAAAATTGATTCCCCCAATTCTTTTGTTTTCATAAATATCCTATATGTGGCCCTAGTGTGCACGTTGACCAAACCACAGGCTTCATAATAGAAGGAGCACCTACTTGATTTTGGAGCCTCCTTTTTATGAGATTATTTTTTAGGCACCATGTAGGTTTCTAGGCACCATAAGATGCTAAAAGTTAGGAACCCCCCCACAAGTGACCCCATTTTGCAAACTACACCCCTCAGGGAATTCATCTAGGGGTATAGTGTACATTTCAAACCCCCAGGGGTTTCACCAATTTTGGTAGAACTGGGCTGTGAAAATGAAAAATTACATTTTTTTACACAAAAATGCAGTTCTGGCTCAAAAATTTTCATTTTCACAAGGAATGAAGGAGACAAAGCACCCCAAAATCTGTGCCGCAATTTCTCCCGAGTACGGCAATGCCTCATATGTGACCAAAAAATACCATTTGGGTGCATGGTAGGACTCAGAAGGGAAGGAGTGATATTTGGATTTTGCAGCACAGATTCTGGTGGAATGAATGGTGGGTGCTATGTCGCATTAGCAAGACCCCCGAAGCACCAATACAGTGGAACCCCCCCACAAGTGACCCCATTTTGCAAACTACACCCCTCAGGGAATTCATCTAGGGGTATAGTGTACATTTCAAACCCCCAGGGGTTTCACCAATTGTGGTACAGCTGGGCTGTGAAAATGAAAAATTACATTTTTTACACAAAAATGCAGTTCTGGCTCAAAATTTTTCATTTTCACAAGGAATGAAGGAGACAAAGCACCCCAAAATCTGTGCCCCAATTTCTCCAGAGTACGGCAATGCCTCATATGTGACCAAAAAATACCATTTGGGTGCATGGCAGGACTCAGAAGGGAAGGAGTGATATTTGGATTTTGCAGCACACATTCTGGTGGAATGAATGGTGGGTGCTATGTCGCATTAGCAAGACCCCCGAAGCACGGTGAAATGATGAACCTAATAATCCATAGATGTGTGGTATATTTTAAAGCACTCCTTCATACATAGGCCGGGTTTGTCGGGGCAAGTTTCACAGTGGAAAATAGTTTGCTTTCGTATTCCCTTTTTATAGCAAACTTTGCACCTTTTTTGTGTCCTGCCCTTTTTTCCAGTGGAGGGGATTTCATTAGGAAAATGCTGCCCTGATACAAAACGGGGGCCAGTACTAGAAGTACTGGGGGCAGTACTAGAAGTACTGGGGCCCTCTGCCTGCTGGTTCCCAAATATTAGGCCCTTTATGACTTCCTCTTGAAAGTGCATAAATGTCCCCGTCTGGCTGGTAGAACGGAATAGTACGTAAGCGTTATACAGTGCCATCTGGATGATATACACGGCCAGCTTCTTATACCATATTTTTGTTTTCCGCAGGGCACTGTACGGCTTCAGTACCTGATCTGAAAGATCCACTCCGCCCATGTACTTATTGTAATCTAGGATACAAATAGGTTTTGAGGTGTGGGTACTGGTACCTCGTACAGGGACGGAGGTGGTACTGTCTCCGTGAATTGTTGTCAGTATAAGGACATCCCTCTTGTCCTTATATTTGACCAACAACATATTTTCGGTGCATATTCCCCTGCTTTCACCCTTTCTCAGTAATTGGGCAATGTGCGTTTTTGGGAGGCCTCTTTGGTTCTTGCGCACAGTACCGCAAGCTGCTGTACCTCTTGAACCAAGGGCCTTAAACAGGGGGATGCTGGTGTAAAAGTTATCCACATAGAGGTGATAACCCTTATCCAGGAAGGGGTGCACTAAATCCCAGACAATCTTTCCACTAACACCTACGAGGAAGGGGGGGCATTCTGGCGGTTCAATTCTTGTGTCCTTCCCTTCATATACCCTAAACCTGTGGGTGTACCCTGAGGTACTTTCGCACAGCTTATACATTTTTATACCATACCTTGCCCTCTTATTGGGAAGGTACTGGCGGAATTTAACCCTTCCTTTAAAATGTATAAGTGACTCGTCTACGCAAATGAATTTTTGGGGGATGTACATCTCAGCAAATTTGGCGCTGAAATGATCAATGACCGGCCTGACTTTGAATAGCCGGTCAAAGGTGGGATCATCTCTGGGTGGGCACTGTGCATTATCGTTGTAATGCAAAAATTTAAGGATCGTCTCAAAACGAGTCCGGGTCATGGCCATACGATGAAGTGGGGTGCTGTACAGAACATCTGTACTCCAATATTGCCTAATTTCTGGCTTTTTAACTATGCCCATATGTAACACCAGACCCCAAAACGTCATCATCTCTACTGCATCTACAGGGGTCCACCTAGCAAATGATGACGTGGGGTTTTGGGCAATAAACTGCTGGGCATATAAATTACTTTGGTCCACCATTAAATTTATAAAATCATCAGAGAAAAAGACTTTGAAAAAGTCAATTTCTTTGAGGCCTGTAGTATCAAATTGGATTCCTGGGTTGGCCAAAAACTCAGGAACCTGGGGCTCAAAATTGTCTGGTGGTGGGGTCCATACGAGATCAATCATTGGGGGGGGGGTCTCAGCTGCTCTACGGGGGCGTCTTTGAGGGGGTCCCTCATCACTAGAGGAGGAAGAGGAGCTTAAGGCGAATGCAAATTCATCGCTAGCATTACTGGCTGTGTCAGTGTCAGAGGCAATAAGGGCATATGCCTCCTCCGCTGAAAACAGTCTTTGCGATGTTTGGGACATTTTTATTATTTTTGTATAGGCGTGTATAGTGTAGGGGGGGGGTACAAACTTTATTTCAACACGGGGGGTATGTAGTGTGTATGTAGTGCTTTAACAGAAAAAAAAAAAGCTCCTGCGCCAAAAATTGAGCACAGATGTTGGTCAGTAACGTCCGTCACTGATCAGCGCTCAGCGAGCACAGGACACCCACAAAAGCACCGTGGGTGTAAAAAAATTTTTCAAAAAAGACTCCACAGCACCCTCCAAAAAAAAAAAAAATTAAAAAAACTTCTGATGAGTCAAAGACAACAGGAATTTGATCCAAAAAAAAAAAATTAGATCAAAAATGCTGATCAGTGATGTACGTCACTGATCAGCGCTCAGCGGGCACAGGACACCCACAAAAGCACCGTGGGTGTAAAAAAAATAAAAAAAAAGACTCCACAGCACCCTCCAAAAAAAAAAATGTAAAAAAACTTCTGATGAGTCAAAGACAACAGGAATTTGATCCAAAAAAAAAAAATTAGATCAAAAATGCTGATCAGTGATGTACGTCACTGATCAGCGCTCTGCGGCCACAGGACACCCACAAAATCACCGTGGGTGTAAAAAAAAATTAAAAAAAAAACCCCACAGCACCCTCAAAAAAAAAAAACTGCTGATCAGTGATGCAACACTGATTAGCAGTGAGGGGCAGCAGGCACACAGCTGTGGGTGCAACCTGACAGGGTATATATAAAAAAAAAAAAACCTGCACCCCAAAAAAAAAATGCTGATCAGTTAGTTTACACTGATCAGCACAAAAGGGGGGCAGCAGGGGGCAGCAGATACAAAATTATATCACACAATTATAAATCTCTGACACAATGACGCTGCTGCAGCAGCAGCAGCACAAGCACCAGGAAGTCACAGCAGGAGCTGGCAGCACGGATGCCACCAACGCTGATCAGGTCAGTATAGGCACAGATGGGCACGGAGACCGCTCTGCACGCTGTTCCTGACCGGAATGGCGGCTGCAGGGCTGTCTCCGTTATTTCATTTGAGGTGAAATGGCTGTGATTGGTCCGTCGGTCCGACGGACCAATCACAGCCTTTGGGGGCAGGTGGGGTGACCACCAGTGACACCCTTACACCCGGTGGTGATTGGTGCTGTACTTAACAGCACCAATCACCACCGATCCCTGTGTCACCGGCGAACGTTATTCGCCGGTACACAGAAAACGCTGTAATTGGCTGTTCACATTGAACAGCCAATCACAGCGATCGCCGATGGGTGGGGGCATCGCTGCCCCCCCGGGCAATGAGGGAAGATGTCTGCTGTCAGGGACAGCAGACATCGTCCCTCTGTCACCGCGTCTATAGACGCGGTGACAGTTTAATGGCATGACGTACATTTATGCCATGTGTCGGGAAGTACATCCCGACCATGACGTAAATGTACGTCAAATGTCGGGAAGGGGTTAAGCTTGACATCGATGGTGGGAAACCATCCGCTTCTCCCCATCGATGTCAAAACTATGTGACATTGGTCATAAACCATTGATGTTTTCTAAACATTGATGGTCGATGGCCATATCACTTTCAGTTGGCACTAGTGCCTGACCATAATACACCAGGTAAATTCAACTGATATCGACATTGGGTCGATTTAACCAGGGGGTCGGAATATAGGGGGCAGCTTGCCCCCCCCCCCCCCCCCCAAAAAAAAAAAATAGAGTTGCCTGTGTAGTACAGTACTGCAGAGGCGCAGTGGAAGCTCAGGTGTGCTGTTTACTGTCTGATGCTGTGCGCTGCTGGCTGCTGCTCCTGCGCATGTCATACTGTAAACTATGACAGGCAGCAGCAGTTCCGGCAGTAGGCTCCACCCACCTGTTCCTTCCTTCTCCTCCGCGGCCACGATGCCCCTGTCATGTTAACAGACAGCCGTAAGCTGCGTCACTCCCTCCCCTCTGCCCCCGGCTTCCTGATCCTGATCATCTAACCAGGAAGTCATATGGTGCACACAGTGTGCACACTGCAGTGCACTGGAGGAGCCCTGCTCAGCCTCAGGCCAGCAGAGAAGAGCAGCAGCAGCCAGCTACACCGGCAGCCATGGCACCCACAGGAGCAACAACCCAGCAGGAGAAGAGCAGTAGCAGCCACAGCAACCCAGCAGGAGAAGAGCAGTAGCAGACACAGCAGGAGGAGGAGGAGAGTGTCTCATTAAGGTGAGGGGAGAGAGTGTCACATTAAGGTTTAGGGGAGTGGAAGGGGGAGAGGTTTTGGGGGTGGGGTGGTATTGGGGAGAGTGTCATATTAAAGTTTGGCAGGGGAGAGAGTGTCACATTAAGGTTTTGAGGGAGAGTGTCACAGTGACATTTGCTGGGGAGGAGGGGGGGAGAGTGTCACAGTAATGTTTGCTGGAGGAGCGTCACAGACCAGTGATGCTTGGGGGAGGGGGAGAGTGTCACAGTAATGTGTAGGGGAGAGTGTTACAGTAATGTTTGGGGGGAGGGAGAGAGAGAGTCACAGTAATGTTTGGGGAGAGAGAGAACATGTCACAGTTATGTTTAGAGGGAGGGGCAGAGTGTCACAGTGGGGGTTATTCTGGTTGTTTCGCAAGGCTACGAATTAGCAGCCTTGCAAGTCCACCAGACGCCGCCTGCCGTATGGCGTTATGCCTGCCACTCCTTGCACGCCATAGTCGCTCACATGGGCTGCGAATGGATATTTAAAATAAACATCCATTGGCAGGCTGTAGAGGAACACCCACATCATTTGATGGTCGCCAACCATTGAATGATGTGGAAGGCCCACACACATCTAAGGTTACTATCAGGTAACCTTAGATAAGCATGGCCATTCAGCAGGAAGTGGACGGGCAGCTGTCATCCTGTGATGTCAGCTGCCCGCGCCCGGCACCCACGTTACGGGCCGATTTCCATGAAATGCTGAATGTTCCCATCGGCGCAACTATCCACCACCGCCCGCTGTCTTGGGTGCATGCACCCAGCGAATATTCTGTTCGCCGTGGCCGCGCGCACCCGGTGTATACCCATGCACAGAAATGCACATACGCCCAACATCGGTTGCCATGTGAACGAACGGACTAGAATTAGGACCATTGTCCATGTTGACTGTGTCGACATTCGGGATTGTGTGTGTGATGGAGGGTGTGTCCTGTCTGTGAACCTAGGCCAGGGTTTCCCTCCGATGTTTTGTTTGATAAAAGCCTGCATAAGATCCTCAGATACAAAGTGTCACTATGGTTTCTCACAGCTGTACCCAGTGGTGTAACTATTGTGGGTGCAAAGGGTGCGTCTGTACTAGGTAAGAACGGGCCGATTTTTGGGGGGTTTTAATATAAGCCATAACACAGGGGTGCGACATATAGCAAATTAGGGGTGCCAAACTGAGATTATATCTTGCCCCCCCCAACCTAAAAATGCTCTGGTGCCCCTGTTTTTAATTGAAGATGAAACCTGTCAGACTCAGGCAGGTAACACACCATCTATGTCTGGTTACTGTCAGTTTGGGTTTAAAACCAAAACCGACAGTTGATAAATTTCACCCCTGTTTATTACTGAAGAATCAATTATTTTTTGTATAAAAATGGAGACCAGAATTCTTGTCCTTCAAAACTATATATTATACATGACATGTTAAAAGACTCAAAATGACGGCGTCTGCAATGTACTTTGAGCTGGCGCATAGGGTACTTGTGTATTATCACGGCGCCCGATTTGACATAGTCAAATCGCATCGCATGCCATTATTGTATGGCATGCGATGCGATTTTCCGCGTTATAATGGCATTTAATGTACTATACCATTAAATGACATATAATAGTGTTCCCGCTAGGCTGTTTTAGCAGGGCGTTGCGCCCTGCCCGATTTTTAAAGGGCAAAATGCGCCCTGCCCCTCTAGCAGCGCCCCACTAAATCAGCCTGCAGTCTGTCCCGCCGGAGTGCCCGGGCCGTCGCATCGCTGAAGGGGGCTTGCCCGGCCATGGCTACGTCCCGGCAGCTCAGTGACGTAGTCATGGCCGGGCAAGCCCCCTTCAGTGATGCGGCGGCCCGGGCACGCCTCCTTTGGTGATGCGGCGGCCCGGGCACGCCCCCTGTAGTGACGCTGCGGCCCAGGCACGCCTCCTGTAGTGACGTGGCGGCCCGGGCACGCCTCCTGTAGTGACGCGGCGTGCCCGGTCCGCCCCTCCAGCGCCCTGCCTCATTTGGTTCCTAGAAGGAACACTATATAATGTTATTTATTTACGTGCTTTCCCCCCCCCCATAGTATCGACATCATCCCAAAGCGTGGCGAGCGCAGCAGGCGGTGGGGCGCGTCCGGACGACCCCCACTATCCACTTCGGCGTGGAGTTGATTCTAATATAGTGTGGTGAGCGTAGCAAGCCACCGAGCCTGAAGCGTGGCGAGTGGACGCGTACGATGTTACATGTATTACGCGTCCCCTCGCGGGCACGCTTCGGGCGTGGTGGCTCGCTGCGCTCGCCACACTATATAAAATCAACTCCACGCTGACAAGGATATTGGGGGTATGAAAAGGTCAGCCGGACGCGTCCCGCTGGCCCTCGTGGGGCTAGCTGCGCTCGGCACGCTTCGGGATGACGTGGATAGTGGGGGGGGAGGGGCGGCAAAATAAATTACATTACATGTTGTTTTGTCATTTAATGATATAGCACATTAAATGCCATTATTGTATGTGCAATCAGAACATTAAAAAGATAGGGTGCAATAAAAAATCGCATTCCATCGCATCGCATGCCATACAATAATGACATGCGATGGGATGCGATTTTTTTATCGCACCCTATCTTTTTAATGTATTCACTGAGAGCAGTCAATACATTACATACAAAAATCGCATCGCATCGCATGCTATACATTAATGGCATGCGATGCGATTTCACTACCCTGAATTGCCCACTAGGCAAATGCCGTAGTGGGCGCCGTGATAATACACAAGTACTAAAGATAGATTGAAACAGATCAGTGTCCCTGCAAACATTGCTTTCATTTTCCACAAATGAGTCATTTGGTCTGTCGAGTGGCCTCTAGTGGTCAGTAGTGGTACGATATTTTAGATCCCAAATTCTTGCTCTACTCCACATAAGCATGGGTAAAAGTAGCCGTATGATGTCATAAAACCAAATTGCGCTGCATCCCTGCTGCTTTGCATGTTTGTAAATGATCCCTATTGAACAGAGAAGGCTTGGACCCTATACCAGCTTTATTATCATATTTTAATCATCCTTGGAATACATCTTCAGTATTAGACATACTAATCTGTATTTGGCAACGACATCGTCTGCTTTGATGGCTATTTTATCATCATTGGCTTCATCAGGTTCATTATCATTACTCGGAGTGTGTCACATTCTTGGATAGGCTCCTGGGAATCAAGTTTAGCTTTATGGTTAATTCATATATTTGGCTTCCTGTTTGCTAAATTAACTTTTTTTCTGTCCAATCAGTTTAGTATCGTGCATCAATAATCTGCTACGCTGAAATATTCATTTTTAAACTATGGTTTAACACATTTTATGTTCAGAAAAAAAAAAAAAAATAGTCTGTGGTCATTCCTGGTACAACAAACATTTGTGGACACATTGCACTCCCAAATATGGCTGTATAGTACAAAAGAAAACATATTTAAGAGGGGTATGGGTTATAGGTATGTATTCAATCTTGGTCGTTAGGTCCGTTCTGTCTAAAAAAGCATATTTTCTGCTGGAAAAAAAAGTGTAGTTGAATTAGACTATTCAAGGTTATTTTTTCTAGACGGTCTAAAGCATTCCGCCATTCAACTCCTTTTGTTTGCCTTGCCAGTCTAAATGAGTAATTTAGACTTTTTAGGTGACATTTAATAGGATGCGGAAATGTGATTTTTGCGATTTTTTCCGTCAAAAACGGGCAAAATCGCACTTTCCCCCGAATTCGCATATTTAATGAGATGCAAAAAACGCAGATTTTGCTGCAAAATCGCACATTCTGAAAGTGCGATTTTTAGTCGCGCCAGAACTCGCATCCAGATGTTTTCCCATTGAAAAGTATACAATTCGCATAGTTAATGAGATGCAAATTTGGGAAAATGGGAAAACATGTAGACCAGGTTCTGACAGGCGAATTGGCCAGAACCCTGCACAGATCATTGAGATCTGTGCATGGTCCTGTGTAAAAAATGTGTAAAAGTGTTTTTTTTTTTTTTTTTAAATGGTTTGGGTCCCCCCTCCTGAGCATAACCAGCCCCGGGCTCATTGAGCCGGTCCTGGTTCCAAAAATACAGGGGGACAAAAAATCTGGGGTCCCCCGTATTTTTGGAACCAGGACCCATCCAAGAGTCTGAGGCTGGTTTCAGAAATACTGGGGACCCCTACGCTTTTTGACCCCCGTATTTTTGGAACCAGGTCTGGCTCAATGAGCCCGGGGCTTGTTATGCTCAGGAGGGGGGACCTCACGCCCTTTTTTTTTTAACACAAATTCACACATTACCTCAAATTCGCACATTTTCATGACTGAAATTCGCACATTTTCATGACTAAAATTTGCACATTATCGCACTTAATCGCATTTTTTCCCCGGAATACGCACCTCATTAAATATGCAAATTCGCGGCAAAAAATGCGATTTTAAAAAGTGCGATAATGGGCGAATTTGAAAGTGTCTAAATATCGCATTCTTATAAATGTCACCTTTGTTTCAAATTGCTTAAACTCAGCAATGTTAATCTGATTTAGCCTATTCAGTGTCAGATTGTGTAAATGGATTCTACGGTTTTCTGTCAGGTTTTAGACAATGTGCACTAGACCATTTCTTCTGTCGGGACTTGTCTACAAAATATAAAATATTATTTTCTTTTATTTTTTTCTTTAATGAATCTATGTAATTTATTGCCAATTTGTTATTAAACATTTTTTTATGTTTATTATTGCCCATATGAATATATGTAGTTTTTTTGCATTCTTTTTTTTTTTTACTCTACCAAGTTGCATTGTCTTTCGCAGCATGCAGAGTGATGAGGCCAGAGGGGGCTAGATGGGCACAGCCAGATGGGGAGGTGTGAAGGACGCTAACAGAAACAAAGCTGCCGGATGCTTGTGCAGGTGCGGAGGAGGGCTGAATGTGGGCGGACACAGACGCTGGGTGCCTGTGCGGGGGTGGGGGTGCACCCTGCAGATCCCACCGGCGCTTGCGCCCGCAAGCTTTCCGCTAGGAAATCATTCTGGATAGTTGGAATATCAAACTCGCAGAGTATATTCCACTAGGCGAGCTGATGTAAATCAGCAAACTGGTGGAATATATTCCTCCTCCGCCTGACAGTCAATATACCCTATTTGAATGTATATATATATATAAACACACACACGCACACACAAAACACACCTCTCTTGTAATACTGTATCACATTTTTACAAGATGTCTTACAAGACATATATCTGTTATTTATCTACTAGCTGAAGTACCTACCGTTACTTGGGTTTAAATCTTCATGTCATTTAGTTATCAATGTTTTTAAAGAACTATTAGCTTAGCAGCTCTTCCAACACACCCATGAGGTGGCTGCCATGTGTCGTTTTTGTTTTTGGGGTGTCGCCAGTAGCCCTAATCCCCAGTTTTTCGGCTCTGCTCAGTCTAATAGGATGTCACGTGGGATTTGATGTGGAGCTGCATCTAATAACTGCCGGATCATGTCACCCCCGTTTGTTACGTCCTTACATAACGACGCACATTCTTTTCAGTTTTTTGGGAGGTGGTCTCACTTTTTCAGTTTCTTCATTGCTGTTAGTAGAAGCCGGATTGAGTCTCACTCGCTTATTACTTCCATACTCTTCTCGGCGTCTTCTTTTCCCAATTTTTGGAAAAGGTGTGAACTGTCCATCCTCCAGGCACTGTATGAGATGTGGCCTCATTAATGGACGGTTGTATCTGTTGATGTTCACATCGCCGGTGAAGAGGAGCTCCACAAGATTCGCTATAGCAAAAACTCCACAGTCGTTTGAGCCCGGATCCTGTTTCTCCACATCCAGGAGTTTGATGTTTTTCAGGGTGTCCTTTGGAATGACAGCCCCATAGAGGTCTTTCAGTTGTTTCCTGGGAGCGGGGGTAAGGCGCCATTCATCGCTGTCTGCGACTTCTATCTGTCCATTCCGAAAACAAGACAAGAAGTAGTGGTCGTCATCTGTATCTGGGTGTATTTTGAAATGAAGGCCCAGAGACGGCATCAAAGGAACCCACGACACCTTTAGAAATGTATTGCAATCCTTGTACATCAAATTGCTTGAGCAGTATTTTCTGAACAGCTTCGATAGCACAGTCGTTCAGACCATCGCCCTGCAGAAACTCACTTCTGAGTTTTTGTGTCAGCCTGAAATGAGGCAGCCACATTTTCTGTAAATGTTCAAGAATCAACTTGAATTAAAAGTAATGAGAAAACACGTGTATATGGCTACAAAGGTATATAGCTCCAACACCGCTCACTCTCATCCAATGAGTGATTTTTTTTTTGTCCCAAGCAGGGCTTTTTCTGTGACATCATCAGCCTCACTCTGGCTGCTTTCCCCCCACTGCTTGTCCTTCAGCTGCTGGAGAACTACACATCCCATAATGTTCTGCCATAGTTTTGCTATTAGGGCAAGTAAAACTTGTTGGACATGCTGGGATGTATAGTTCCACAAAAGCTAGTCACATGTTGAATATCAATTCCGTCCCAGAGTCAAAATCATTGCAATATAAAATAGGAAAATTCAAAGATCCAAACACATGGCCTATGCTGCCGCCTGTATATAAGGACCAGCAATTCCTATATAAGACTTTGCTTTACACAGAGAATCACAGATATGGTGATCAGACCTGTTTATTCATGGAAATGTTGTTTATACAAATCCAAGAAAGGTGCTGGGATAGATGTGACCATATGTATTGTAGATTTTAGCGTAACTAACACACAATTAAGTGACGCCTCTAGAAAGCATTCCTAACCTAGGTCCTCAAGGCACAATAACAACACAGGTTTTAATGATATCCAGGCTTCAGTAAAGACGGTTAAATAAAAATAACTGAGGTACTAATAAAGGGCCTAATTCAGACCTGATCACTGGTGTGCAAATTTGCAGAGGACTCCAAAACATTAGAAATGAAATAAGAAAAAGTGTGTGTGTGTGTGCGGGTGGGGGGGGGGGGGGGTATACCTGGATGATATACACAGTCTAATGCTGTGTTGCCTACCCAAAATGTGCCGCCCATTACGTGCATCCGGCTTCTGTTGGAAGTAAGAGCACCCTGTATATACTCTGATGGAGTTGGATCTCTTCAGAGATACAGCCTGAAACGTTGACTGACCAATACTGCTACTATGTTAATATAAAAATTTAAGATTTCATATACACACACACACACAACAAAAAACGAGGGCACTTACCATTTAGCAGAGTAATTAGAGTAATGGGAAAGAAATCTTGCATTTTTATTGTAACATACTGTAGTGTGTGTGTGTGAGTGTGTATATGTATGTATGTATGTGTATATATATGTATATATATGTGTATATATATATATATATATATATATATATATATATATATATATATATATACTGATGAAACTACCGCCAGTTCACGCCAGGAGACGCTAGCGCATGAGATGCTTGCATGCCCTGTGGCAATGTAGTTTCCCCCGGGTCCCCACCGCTTCCCCCGCCACCGCCGCTCGGACTCCCCCCTAACCCTGCCCGTCTCCCTTAATTGGAGATGGGCAGGATGCCTCTGCTCCGCCGCCGAAGTATTGAGACGTATAGTTGCTGAAAAATTGCTGTGGAAACTCCAAAGGGGTATGTCCTAAAGATACATGGTGAGGCACACAGGGCTGGTGAAGCAGACTGGGGATGCATTCAGCTTCCCATCTGTGGGGATGCTGGAGTTCACTCTACCGACGCCGTCATCCCAACTACTGCAATTAGACCAATGCCAGAATCCCAACATGCATGAGGCTGCTGGCACCAGAATCCCAAGTCCTGGGATGCCAAATGTGGGTATGAGGGGTGGGTTATGGTCAAGCTGGGGAAGATGGGGGATTAGGCTTAGGCACAAGGAGCAGTACTTAGTGTTAGGCAGTAGGGGGTGGGTAGGGTTAGGTTATGAAGAGGGAGGGTTAGGATTAAGCACGTAGAAGGGTGGGTTATGGCTAGGCTGTGGGACGGTTCGGTTTAGGTGGCAGCGTACTTTGTTAGGCAGTAGCGGGGCAGGATGGGGAGGGTTAGGTGGGCAGGGGGAATATAAGTATACTCACCTGGCCCCTATCTGGATTCACACCATTAGGACGCCAACATCCCCACCGCTGGTCATCCATATGTATCCTTCAGACGGAGGCACTCTGCACCTCCATTTTACTCTGCCTTGTCACCCTGTGTGTGTGCCTCTCACAACTTCCTATTTGTTACTCATTTGTTCGGCGCTGCGAAATACTTGTGGCGCCTTATAAATAAAATTATAATAATAATACTCACTCTGAGCCTTTTTATATCATTTACTATCTTGCTGCAAGGTATTTTGACAGAATAACGAACTTGTCAAAGTTACTGTTCCTCTCAATGGCACTTTAGAGGTTAAACAAGCTATCTCTGTGAAGTCTACGCATCTGCTGCAGAATCACCTTATATTATCTGTGGTAATTCTTAGGCTGTATATTATATTATACAATGGCCTGCCTGTGTAGTTTTGTGTATTTCACAGCTTAGACTCACCACGCCTCTCTTTTCTTATTGGCAGACGTCACCTCAATTCTCCTCCCACTGTCAGTTAGGCCGCTCCTTCACAGCGGCCCTCTCTAATGAATGCTGAGGTTGTAGACTGCCTCACTCTCACTGCGTACCTCTCAGCACTGGGGGTCCCAGACCAATGTCTCCCTGGGATGTGGCCCCACACAACCTCCATCAACGGTAACACAGCAGCACACGTTCTCACCTCTCTCATCATTACCTCAGACTGCCATGCCCAATTGCTAATAACTTCCAACTGTCATCTCCAGACAACGGTCATGTGACCAGCTCCTGACCTCAGTTGCAGAGGCTGCTGGGAATTGCCTGTGAAATTACGTGTGTGTAGCACAATGCATTATGTCAGACATACAGTAATACGTCACAGGAGCAGGGTATTATACCTGCACCTCCATGTCACCCAGCTATACTGTACTGTATGTCACATTCCTCTCACCTGCTACTGGTCATGCTATGGGATGAGGGCAGCAGTTATACAGGGCAGATGTGGAGAACATGGAAGCACATACAGTATATAATATAATGAGCACATGTAAGAGTCTATAGCAATTCTTGTCAAAGCGATCAGGTATATGCTGCTACGCTGCCTCAGCAT
This sequence comes from Crinia signifera, assembly GCF_055691185.1. Lineage (NCBI taxonomy): Eukaryota > Metazoa > Chordata > Amphibia > Anura > Myobatrachidae > Crinia > Crinia signifera. Next base: position 370,990,776 of record NC_139218.1, read on the forward strand.
CTGCATCCCCCCAGTCCATGTGCAGGGCTGCAAATATCGATCGCAGTCATGCACGTGAAGGGAAAACCATTCAAAAACACCATTGAATGGTTTCCACCTCGTGTCGCAGTGCTGAGTAAGTCTTGATAAGTTTATATCGAACAACCATTATATCACTTTGTTCTTTAACTGTCATAAATGTAATATGTATTTTGTAGTAGGCTATCTTAGGCAGTGGTGCAGGTAGAAAAAAATTCTTAGTGGTACTGGGCATGGTCATATGCCACCAGGGGGAGTGGCTACATGACAAAAAGGGGCATAACCAAATTTCCAGCCCCTTTTCTTTGCACTCTGAACTATGCAGAGAGGTATTTTATGTACTTAGCAGGCTAGTACAATGGGGCAAAAAGGGCAGAGTTGAGTGCGGGGAACAGGAGGAGCCACTGGTTAGACTGAAATCTCCATCATCTATACTTCTATGCGGAGGAGGAGGAGAAGGGTGGATGATGGAGAATTCAGGAGGAGGAGGACATGGGGCCTACAACTTGCATACCCTACTCAAGCAGCTGCGGCTGGTCACTATCAGGAGCTGGGCACCCTGCAGCTCTCTGATGATCCCAGCATGCATATTAGTGACAGGCAGACATCTGTCTGTAACTAAGAAGCCGCACCACCTACACACTTTCGGGTCCCTTTACGTCATGCGGTCACAATGCTTTCCGGGTGATGTGTTATGGCGGTACTGGGTGCCGGCACAATATATTTTAGGGGTACGCCGTACTACCCCGTACCGCCTTATTTGCACCCCTGATCTTAGGTCAGTTGGGATATTGACTAATGTTACCACTTTTGCATCCACACACCTTCCTATGAGGCACAGATGTCTGCTAGAAGTGTGATACCTGTAGACTTTATAAGAACACATTTTGGTGCCTTGATAAATTTGACAGTGTTCTCTATACTCCTGCAAGGTAGTGTATATCCTGCACAATACCGGATTGGTTGCCCTTAGCAACATACCATTTTCATAGAACTCACATCTTAGTAAATAAATTCCTTAGACCTCTACCATCTCCGATGGGAGACTATTCCACGTGTCCACTACCACTGCTGTGAAGTAATGTGTCCTCGGATTTCCCCTGAAGCTCCCCCCAGTGTCAGTGCATGTCCCCATGTTCTAATACTAATCTTCATTTAAGGAATGTTCCCCTCTTGGACCGTGTTAAAACCCTTGATATATGTGAAAGCCTCTATCATGTTCCCCCATTCCATTCTCTGCTGAAGACTATACTGTACATTTTATTCAGTTTATCAATATCTCATTGTGTTATTTAATGAAATTCTTATATTTTTGAAATTCACTGCACACTGGTCATTCAGCGCAGCATATCCCCCCCTCTCCCCCCCCCCCCCTTAATTTGTTTTCATGTGGTATTGACTCCCCACCACATTTTGCTGCTGTTGGCGAAACAGCTTACACTTGAGCGCCCTCATGATAACTTGTTATCTTTTTGCACTCTATTACATATTGAGATTTTTTTCATATTTCCGGTACGTTTTGTGATGTAGGCCATGCACCATTTTAGTTGCCCTTCTTTGTACCATCTCTAGTGTATTTATATCCTGGCGATATGGCCTCCAGAACTGAACACAGTACTCTAGATGAGGCCATACCAATGACCAATACAGTGGCATTATTACTTGTTTCTTTCTACTGCTGATTCCTCTCTCTCTCTCTCTCTCTATGCAACCCAGCATCTGACTTGCCTTCCCCATTGCTTTGTTACATTGCCTACCTTGCTTTAATTCACCTGAAATAGTGACTCCTAGGGCCAGATGTACTAAGCTTGAAAAGTGATAAAATGGAGAGTGATAAACAGCCAGCCAATCAGCTCCTACCTGTGATCTCACGGGCTGTGTTTGAAAAATGTCAGGTAGTAGCTGATTGGCTGGTTGTTTATTATCACTGTCCATTTTATCACTTTTCAAGCTGAGTACATCTCGCCCCTAGACCTTTCCTACTCAGTAGTATCCAGTATAGTGCCATGTCTTATTTGTGTTATATGGATTTCCATCACTAAATGGTGCATAGAGGCCCTTACATACTATGGGGCCTACAAGTATCTAGTTATGCCTCTGCATTACAGACTACCTGCCAATTGAAAGAGTGGATATGGTGGAAACTGAGGTACCGTAAGTCTGGTCCTTCGCTGTTCAGGCAGTACAAGGGCTATACTGTATGTGTGAATCAGCTGCCATTGTGCACTCGTACAATGGAACAAGGTCTTATATCTGCAATTTTTATCGCTACTACCCCCTACTCTGCTACAATGTCCATGTAGGGCAGGGGTGGGGAACCTCAGGCCCAGGGGCCATATGCGGCCCCCGTAGCGGGTCTGAGTGGCCCGCCCACCCGCATGGTGGCTTTGCCGGGAGTCAAGTACAGGGGAATTCTCGCGAGGGGTCAGTAGTTCTAACGGGATTCCTCTTAATCAACAGCAGCCGGAGACTGTCAGTCCTATTCAGCCGCAGCTGCCAGAGAGTTGGATGACTGCAGCAGGACAATTTGTAAGAGACATTTTTACATATGGCCCCTGAAGGTTTTTTTCCCCATACAAATGGCCCTTGGCACAAAAGAGGTTCCCCACCCCTGATGTAGGGGTAAATTTACTACATTTGCAACATTGCCTCTTTTTTTCATTTTTAGAAGCATTAGTACATTCCTTATTGTGTACAGGGGTTGGGATCATTTGGTCTACAGCATGATGGTCGACAGTCATTAGGTTGACATGGGAAACGGTCGACATGGGAAAAGGTCGACATGGTTTTAGGTCGAAAGGCCGTTAGTTCGTCAATGTCTAGGTCGACAGTCAAAAGGTCGACGTGGGGTTTTTCACAGTTTTTTTCCCCTGAATGTCAACACAGTCGACATGGACACAGTTTAAAGCGCACCACATCCCGTCGCATCGCTTACTGCACTCGCAATTCGTCGGGCACACTATTTTATTCTCCCACCACGCCCTAGTGGATGGTAGGTCATGAAATACCGCCTGTCGGCTCAAAAAAGTGAAAAACCCCATGTCGACCTTTTGACTGTCAACCTAGACACTGTCAAACTAATGACCTTTCGACCTAGAACCATGTCGACCTTTTCATATGTCGACCTAGACCCATGTCGACCTAATGGTGTCGACCTAATGACTGTCTACCATCATGCTGTAGACCAAATGACGGCATCCCGTGTACAGATGCATTCTGAAGAAATACTTGACATTTGACAGATGAATGTGCAGAATACATACAATTAAATAATCCTACTAAATATCTACCTGGCTTGCATTAGTGCATTGAGATCAGGGAGAGGTCACAAGGCCATGACCTCCGAACTAAAAATATTGTGGTATACGGTCTATTTCTATTTTAAAATGCATAAAGAGACATTAACATCTGTAGAAAATGTGCTTTTAAAAGATAATTATTCATAGTGTCTAATGGCACGGAAGAAATCCACAGACACAAAGGGGCTCGTTAACAAAAATTGAAGGGGGCGATTGGGGCAAGCACCCCTCCCTAACACATGTGGCTGTGATCACTATTATAGCTTTAATAGGTTCAAAGACCTTACATGAATTATGCTGACACAGTCTAGATTTATTGAGTGCTAAGCTGTTGATGAACGTGGGTGCTCTGAGACCCCTGGGCAGCGGCTGCTGTGCTGTGAGACATAATTCATTGTTAAACTGTGCCCCACCCCTCCACCCCCTAAAAGAAAAGTATAGATCCGCCCCTGCTGGGGGCTGTGGGGGTTTGGCTGTTGGCCAGGAGACATGCCATTTTTTATGGTTGGCCAGAAGAGCCACATGATTTTTGGGAGCAGTTTCAAGACAGTAGGCAAGCATGATGAATGGAAATCGCAGGAGGTGGCTCCAAATTGTCATTAATGCTACATCCTCTAGTCTGTTTCCTCTCACAGGCAGGGCCCTCCACCCTCCTGTTCTCTCCCGACCTTATCTCCAATGCACTCTCACACACAGCCTATGCCTATGATCCTTTCTGATCTACTGGGTCCTTAAGTGATATTGTTTTAACTGTACGGCCAGATGTATCAAACTTTAAAAAAGCGATAAAATGGAGAGTGATAAACAACTGGCCAATCAGCTTGTAACTGCCATTTTGCAAGCTGGGTTTGAAAAATGACAGGTAGGATCTGATTGACTGGTTGTTTAGCATTCTCCACTTGATCACTTTTTGAAGCTTGATACATCTGGCCCTTAGTCACACTGATGTCTGCTAGAATTTTACTATTGGACAGTTTCTATTTTTTTTTTGTATATTTTTTATTGTCTGTGTTGCGATATATCAATTTTCCTGTAGTTCACCAAACATTTGGTAGTTCCACTTACATAAAATATAGTAATAGTAATCCTCACATGGACGTAATCACTATAACATATTTCGAAACCTAATGTAATGTAGTCATTGTATGCACATACATAGAACCTATGTTATTGGGGCAGTACGGACGGTGTAATGGTTAGCATTACCGCCTCACAGCACTGAGGTCAGGGGTTCGATCCCCACCATGGTCCTTACTGTGCGGAGTTTGTATATTCTCCCCATGCTTGCGTGGGTTTTCTCCGGGTACTCTGGTTTCCTCCCACATTCCAAAAATATACAGGTAGGTTAATTTGCTTCCAACAAAAATGATCATAGACTGTGTGTGTACATGTGGTAGGGAATATAGATTGTAAGCTCCACTGGGGCAGGGACTGATGTGAATGTTCAAATATTCTCTGTACAACGCTGTGGAATATGTATGTGCTATATAAAACTAAAACAAAAAAACTGTTAATAAATAAATCATGTAATCGAGTCTTCATGCCTTAACAGCGTGTTGTAATTATAAACATGTATTGGTATGTCTTTATTTTCATCTGTGTTAATGTGTTGTTTTACATTGTGACGATCAGGACATATATAAACGTACACGCACATTCTTCTTTCAGCATAGAATGTAATCCCTATAAGCCTCGAAGAATGACCCCAATAGGTTTTCAAAATGCACTCAGTCTATCTACAAGAAACATAATTAAGCTCACCCACTAAAATGCATCCTTAAATTAATAGGTCAAACAAAAACCAAGATTTAGACATGAAAATTATATTCATATTCCTTGTTATTTCAACTCCGTTAAGATGTTGTTAGCAACGTGTACGACTTTCAAACGCCTGCAGCTAGTACTGTGTGTGAATTATGAATGTATTAAAATAGCGAGCAAGAAAAGTAATTTGCCCTGAAGGAGTTTAGATAAAACAGCTAATACAAATAACTTAATTACAGTTACTGTGTACTGATTACTGTTCTGGATTCGGGTCTGAGAAATACCTTTAGCTACTGTACATTACAGTAGGACATTGGCCCGCTGCAGCATATAGGGAGCAGAACGGGGATTTTAAAATTCAACGGAACCTTGTAGAACCAATAATGACTGCTGATGGCTTGCTCTGCGCCAGTGGTATGCTAAGTCTCATCAGGGCTCAACAGTTTGTTGAGGGTAGCTGGTAGCAGGCCTGATTCTCAGACATACGCAAGCACAATGGCAGCCTAGGATATAATGGGGAACTACTATGGAGCACTGCTAAGGGGGCTGCTTTATTTTAAAGAAATACAAATATATATATATATATATATATATATATATATATAACCGGTAAATGTAAAAAAAATTGAGAAAATTGTGTTTATTGTTTTTTTTTTTTACTGCGGGGCTGCCCGAAGTGCAATATCAGTCCAGGGGTGCTGCCAAATTGTGCTGTATAAGTTCAGGGGTGCTGCTAAGCATGCCGTATAAGATAAGGGGTGCTGTCAAGTATGAAATATCAGTCCAGTGGTGCTGCCCTGTGTGCCGTATAATTCCAGGGGTGCTGCCATGTGTTGCATCAGTCCAGGGGTGCTGCTAAATGTGCCATATAATTCCAAAGGTGCCGCCATGTGTGCCGGATAATTTCAGGGGTGCTGCCATGTGTGCTGTATAATTCCTGTGGTGCTGCCCTGCGCACTTTATAATTCCAGAGGTGCTGCCATGTGTGCCATATCAGTGGTGGGGTGCTGCTAAGTGTTTTGCATATTTCCAGGGGTGCTGCCTTGTGTGCTGTATAATTCCAGGGGTGCTGCTAAGTGTTTTGTATATTTCCAGGGGTGCTGCCTTGTGTGCTGTATAATTCCAGGGGTGCTACCAAGTGTGCCTTATCATTTCAGGGGTATTGTCAATTGTGTCATATATTTCCAGGGGTGCTGCCAAGTGTGCCGTATAATTCTAGGGGTGCTGCCCTGTGTGCGATATCTGTTCAGGGGTGCTGATAAGTTCGCTGTGTCAGTCCAAGGGTGCTGCTAAGTGTTCTGTATCAGTCCAGTGTCTGTACCGCTCACTTCTTTTGCTTATCTTGGTCATCCAGCTACCTCATTGCAACCTTTTGGCCTAAAAACAATATTGTGAGGTGTGAGGTATTCTGAATAGACTTAAAATGAGTGGAAATTAATGTTATTGAGGTCAATAATAGCGTAGGATAGGATAGTGTAGCAAAAAGATTCTGTGCTTTTAGCTGTTTTTATGATTATTTAAAAAAAAAAAACACAGATTCAAAACCAATCCAGATCCAAACCACGGAGGGTTTTACAGATCCAAAACCAAAACACAAAACCTGAAAAATCTAAACTCCCTCAAAAATGTGCAACATATATTATGTTCCCTCACCTAAATATCCTAAATGTTTGTATGTTCCTGTCAATGGCCATTACTAGCACAGTTCAAAATTCAAATAGGGGAGCCACCCCCACTGCCAGTGAGTCAGTTTGGAATGGCAGTTGGTGTGGCTCCACTATTTGAATTTTTAACTGTCCTGCAGCCCCCCTCTGGAGCTTCCCCTAGTCATTACAATCAGTGGTGTCCTTAATCTATCCTTTTATTCATTTTCTGACTCCTGTGTGACAAAGGCAATGGTGCCATTTACGGATACAGTTCATACGCCGCCGCTGCGTGGTGGTATTAACCATTAATCCGTTACAATTCAGCTGATACAGTTCATCTGTGATTTTTACCTTTGCGCCTGTGTGACTCCCATTTGTAATAATGCAGCTGTCACCTTTAAATGTCACAACGTTGGCTTGCTCGGTGACCTTTCCGCTGACAAAAGATTGCTTTGAAGATTACGTCCATATACTGCAATTGCTACAGGTCTTTTTCTGAGTGTTTGGGAGATTGTGCAGTTGAGACAACCGTCCCCTGTTCTTTCTGAGACCATACTCTGACCATTACCTGTAGTCATAGACTCTCTTTTTTTCCTTTAATCAAGTTGTGTAAATACATTTTTAGCCATAGACGTATTACTCATGGCTCCAAGTCAATCCACCAGACATTTCATCATGAAAACAAACTTACTTTCTACAGGGTCTCTTACTCCAAAGGAGACATTTGACTTTTTGTTGGAGAGTTGAATTATTTTGATTTTCCAAAATCCGCACTTTACTTTCAAGTGACCGCTGTATTTGTGCACTTAAGGCCTGATGCTTATTTGAATGCAATTTTGCAAGGAACTAAAGGGGTTATTCGAACCTGATCGCTTGGCTTCGAATTCGCAAGCTGGGTGATTATCATACCATCCAACATTTGAGTGGCACAAATTGGTACACATCCAGAAATGGGCGTGGCCACGGGGAAACGGGCTTGGTCAATGGCAAAGGGGAGGTGTGGCCAAGCCTCCTTTCTGATTGTTTACTGGGCATTTTTTCCCCCATATTTGTATTATCTCTAATTGACCAATGTCACCCGTTCTCACTAAGGACTGACTTATATGTCCCATCCACAGCAACAGTCCAGTATAAACTATTATCACTAATGTCACACAGTGCTCCTTGCCTGTCTCACTCACCGGCTGCCGCTTCTGAAACAGACACGAGAACAGTGATGCCTGGCCGCTGTATTCCCTCTCCTCCCTCCGCTGATGTTGCAACTGCAGCTCCACGGCTTAAGGCAAATGCACTGCAGACAGCCCCTGAGTGCGAGAGGGTCCGCGGTGCCGCGTGACGTCATGATGCGACGCACGCTGGCAGGACCCGGCGCAAAGCACTACTGGGAACGGGTGCAGAACCACCGTAAGGGGCAGAATAAATTCACAACAAACGCTGTGCCCTATCGATCTCATTGCCTATTATGTGGCGCCAGAGGAGGTACAATCGGTACAATTTTTTTGAGCCGGTACAGACGGTACTGTACCGGCTTAATCGGTACAGTTGGACGGTACTGTACCGGCTTAATCGGTAGAGTTGGAGGGTATGGATTATTGATAGACTGAGCATGCGTATTGATCGTAGCGGGCATGCGCAAGGGCATTGTGGTTATTTTTTGATAGCTGGCAAAGCGCATGTTGTTTGACAGGAAGTCAGCATTTGTTGTGGTAACTGGTTGTTTTGTGGGAGTGTCAGGGAAAATGTAGGTATGCCCAGGTGTTTGAGGGGAAGTCATGTGACGTCAGCTCCGGCCCTGATCCAACTGTTTCTATCAGAGCCGCTGAGTAAGTCTTGGGCTACGTACAGACTGCACACAATGGAGAGATCATTTGATGGCAAGCGAATGGATTTGCAGCTAATTTCTGATCCAGCTAATTAGTGCAACCCATGCTAAGCAATTATCAGGCTGGCACGGGGCAGGGTTTCACTGAGACTGGGCAGTGGCTATCTAATCGCAGTGTGATTCGATGGCGCTGCTCAAATGTGTTGCAGCAATCAGCAATGAGAATATTCACTCAGGACTGTAACTAGATGTGTGGGTGCAATACAACCTTCCAGTGTGCAAGGCCAATTATTTGGTTTGCGGGGTGCATGGAACCGCAACCTACAGATCAACCAGCAAGCCACCCTAAAATGCTCTTAGAACATGCCAGGATTTCAGATTTCTCATTCCGGATTTGTGACTTCATGATAGTGCATGTTTTGGGGGGGGGGCATGGAAGACCCAGGGCGCATTATCGCCAGCTAAGACTCTGTATTCCTGGGGCGTGGCCTGGACGTTCATGGAGTAGGCAGCAGATCCTCAGTGCTCCTTCCAAAAATCCTGTTTTCTATCCTGATCTGCTGCCATCGTCCACCCGGACCCTCACACCAGGCATGAGACATCCTAATACTTGCCCTGCTTCCCCGTTGGTGCACTCCTGGGACCATCCGGCTGCTGTTAGGAGGGATTGGTGACCGAGGCCTGTGTCTGCTCCAAGCCCTGCTATCCTCTCGTCGTGCCGCTGAGGCTCTGCTGCTTCTTCTCTGGGAGGCGCAGCGGGCAGGAGAGACAGGTGTCGGCTGCTCTCTGTTTGTGAGCAGAGAGAGCGACTAGCGTTCCCATCTGGGACACGCTGCCGCGGACCGCGCAGGGGCGGTTGGCGCCATCTTGCTCGTGTGCCTCCTAGGCTGTGGCGACTGCACTCGCCTGCTATAACTTTCCTGGATCCGGCTGGGGCTGCTGACATCTGCCTGACATTGGCATTTAGGATCCCCTACAGAATATCGAAAGTACGTGCCACGGCTGTCTAGAGGCTCCTGGATATATAGTGGAAGGCAGCTCTGGGCACAGTCCTCATATCTTTCAACTAAATACCTGGCAAGTATTCTTGACTTTATCTCTGTAATACTATACCCACTGGTCTATCCTGACTGGGAGGGGTGGAGGTGTAAGGCGGCCTATGGGTACCTTTCTATTCACACCATTGGGCCGTGCTAGCCGTCCCCATCTTTCAATGAAGACATATTGTGGCCGTGGGGCTGATACTGCACTTCTGCCTCCCCTGTTTACTAAGCTCACGATGGAAATGGCACTGAGCCAGATCCTGCAGGCTATTGCCTCTTCTACAGACAGGCTTGTCAACAAACTTAATACTCTGAAGCAGGATACGGTTTCTATTCTCTACATTGATGATGCTCCAGCTGAAGTATCAGAAGTCACTCTTCACACCTGTGATGTATACCCATAAGATCCTGCTTTATTAATCGAAAGCAAGCCTATGATCCTGCCTTACTGCTATATACACGCTGCTGCCTGCCCAGAGTTGCCCCACTCTCCTGCAATGCACTCGACATCAATTTGGAATTGCCTGCACTTCTATCGTGGAACTTATCCTGTTACTCCATCTGCCGTTGGGGAAGATCCGGATTCTACAGGCCTTTCCTCTCCTGGTTTTGAGGGGGGGAGCTCTTATAATTAGTAAGTATAGTTTAGTGGGTATAGAAGGGGATGGGTAAGGTTTAGGGCTCCAGGTATTCCCAGGTTGGGGGTGGGACATACAGGGTGGGGGGTTATTGGGGGGTTTGATTTGGGTCCTTTTGGGTATATATATATTTTCTTCTTAGTTACTTAGGCATTAGATGGCTGTGGCAGTAATCTCCCTATCTGGCCCTGATACTCCTGCTGATTTACTGTGCTCGTATGGCGCCTACGGGCACTTGGGAAGTCATATTTTGAGGCCAGAACATTATCCTTGTATTTATGCTACATTATATATCAGTGTTACAATATATATGTATATCCCATTGTATTACTATGATAACATTTAACATTTTGCTATAAGCCAATTTTGCCTGCCAGCATTCTGTATATCTATGGGGGTTTATGTGTTATATGTTTAATATGCAAAAATTAATAAAAATTATTGAATTAAAAAAAAAAAAAGACTCTGTATTCCTATATGCAGTTGTAGGCATCTTTGAAATACTGTACACATTATCATCGGTGGACACTTTCTCTATCCCAATACCTAATGATAGGCAATGAAACAGTGAACTTTGCAGATATAATAACGCCATATTACATCCTACATTGGCCCGCCCCTATATTCGCAAATGGAAGTGCTGCTGAAATGCATGTGACTCTGTGTCACGCATACATTCATGAGCTTGGTTCTGGAATATGACCGGTTGATTATAGAAAATATGTTATGGATAAGAACCGGTGTGCCCTAAAAGCTGCCGGTTGTACCCAGAAGTAAGTAGTGTCAACTCGCACTACAATAGCAACATTGAACAAAACAAAGTCACCAATGGGTCCAACAGGTGCTAAACTCAATACTGATAAACGGGAATCCTCAAGTACTGCAGAGATTCCAGTATATCAGTATTGACAGGGCTATTTTTCAGCAGGCTCCAGCAGGAACTGAGGCCCTTATTCTAGTTCACTCTTTCTGACAAAATATTTCTTAGATGGACAAAACCATGTGCACTGCAGGTGAGGCAGGTGTTACTTGTGCAGAGATAATTAGATTTGGGTGGGGTTTTACACCTGCCTCACCTGCAGTGCACATGGTTTTGTCCATCTAAGAAATATTTTGTCAGAAAGAGTGAACTAGAATAAGGGCCTCAGTTCCTGCTGGAGCCTGCTGAAAAATAGCCCTGAGTATTGAGTTTAGTCCCTTTTGGACCCATTGGTGACTTTGTTTTGTTCTATACTTTAAAATAAGATATCCTTCATTTACCTCCCCAACTAGTGGATGCTCAATGTACTGTACTGTTGATTGGCGCGAATATGAATTATTTCTACATTGTGAAGTCAAATTCTTTAGACTGAAAATAAGAATTGTCAATACAGATGTCATTACCATTACAGGTCGAGTATCCCGTATCCGAATATCCGTTATCCGAATTATTCCGAAAACCAGACATTCCATTTGCTAAAAACTCACTGGGGACATTTGTAACAGCATCACTGGGGACATGATATGTAACTGGCACTATATATGTGCAAGACAATGATTGCTTGGCATTCAAATTCAGTGCTGAGATAGTACACACATTTTGTTTCACGTTTTGAAACATTGGCCCTTATTCTGATCGGTGCGGCCGGAGCCGATTATGTGGCCAGGACCGTGCGTGCGAAACCCCGCCTTCCATACGGATCGCCAACTCCGTCCGTATGTGGTAAGAAGCTGTCCGAACGGACCGCATGTGTATTTTTCACGGAATACGCCTCCTCCATCTAAGGGAACCTCCCCCATCATTCGATGGTCGCAGACCATCGAATGCAGGACCGTGTGCTCCACCAGCACCCGCAACCTCAGAGCACACGGACATTTTTCCGTACAAAAGCAGGGATCTGGGCGCGCAGCTGACATCCGGCGATGTCATATGTCCGCCCCCTACACGTGCGTCACGGCCACATTACCATACGTACGCCCAGCGTTTTCATGGGAACTCCCATAATACACGGGGCGTATGCATATGGTAATGAGCCCAAATAGCCCTTCACGCCCCTCTCCACCCCCTGTTCGGAGTGTTCACATATCATGCGGGATTTGGCCGTACGCCCCGCTCGCACATGCGCAGAGACGCCTCTGCACATGCGCAGACACAAAACATCGGCGGGCCGAACGCACGCGGATATATCCGCACCGATCAGAATAAGGGCCATTGTTTTTTGAACAAATAAAATATATTTGTGTGTATTTTATGTGGTAATAAAATATATTTGTGTGTATATTATGTGTTTATACAGCATAAATGCAAGATACTTCAAAATACATCATTGAAATATTAAAATATTCCGAAATACGGAATAATCCGTTATCCAAAATTCTCCTGGTCCCGAGCATTTTGGATAAGGGATACTCAACCTGTACCTACATCCATAGCCACATGTGCTGTGTTGCTTAAACTTGGTCCTCAGGTCCCCCCTAAAATCTCACGTTTCCCAGACACGTAACAGGTGCACAGGTGAAGTCATTACTAATGGACACACCTTAAAATATGCATTATGTTCACTCCTCCCAACCACAGGAGATCTGTATATTCCGGGCTCCTGAGAGCTGAGTTTAAGAAATACAGCAAGTTAAGCCCCATACGAACTAAGCAATCTTTTAAACGATACAGCTCATTTTTACGCTTCTGTGTGACTTTGTCTGTAATATCATCCAGTGTTTACGCTCAATATTTTTAGCCATGTGCGCTTCCGTGGGTGGTTAACTTTGTCCTCTGTAATCTGTACATGCAGTTTAATTTGACTATATGGTCAATGATTGCATGTTCAATGGGAAACTGCTGATTATATTGTTCATAGACGATATAGTTCATAGACGATAACATCTAGTGTGTACCCAGCTGTAGTTGCAATTGCTCAAGCTTTGTATACATAGATGTAAATGCAGAAACCTGCAGTCATTGTAGCAGAAGTTGGCTAATGAGAGCAAACATCACAGTTGCTATGGGATTCAACACATCTGCGCACATGGAACCATGTTATTTGAAGTCTATGTAAAACAGAGTATGATAAGAAAGTGACTAAAGGGTTGCTATGGTTACTAGATTAAAGGGGCGTGGTATAGATCTACATTGTCCAGATCGAGAGTCATTAGGTCCACCTTATATGTTCAAAAGGTCGACAGGATCAAAAGTTTGCCAGGTTAAAGGTAGAGAGGTTGGTATGATTAACAGGTACAACAGGTTGATATGATCAAAATGTCGATATGACATTGGTTGACACAGAAAAGTTATTATTATGTATGCTTACCCATATCTAACCACAGCCGGTAGTAATGTGTACTCTGTTGGGCTCGTTTCGTGTTACTAATGTAGAGGATAGTAAATTAAGCAATAGTTGGAAAACATGAAAAACAAAAAATATTGTCACGTCCACCTTTTGGCAATGTCGACTATTTGTACCGGTTGACCTTACAGGCTGTCAACCTTTTACTTGTCAACCTTTTGACTCTGTTGGCCATATGACACTTTTGACCTTTGACAGTACATTGGAATCTAGATTAAAGATGGTAAATTGGATATTTGGACAATAAATGAGCAAAATAACCTGAGAGCTTGATAAATAGACCCAGAGGCGCTCAGCGAAGGGGGTAGGTGGTACTTATTACATGAGCACAGTCTGATGGAGAGGCCCAGCAGCAGATGCATCCACCCTTCCCAACCCAGCACATGCCGCTGTGTGCTGGGCTGCATTGTGGCCAAAGAGGTGCTTAAAGTGATATTTTGTTCTGTATTATATTCAAAGGGTGCATGGCCACACCTCCTACAGTTAGGCCATGCCCCCTCAAAAGTACCTGGGCCCAGCCAGACTCTCTGCTGCCCTGAATAGTTGTCTTTCTGAGTCTTCAAGACAAGCCAAGGTTTCTTCTTCTCAGCATCTTAGAAAATTATATTTTTTGTTATATTATTATTTTATCTTCATTTCAAAATACAATAAAGCTCCTTGTTTTGTCCTCAGTCTATAAACTGTGTTATCGCGCGTCTAGTGTATCACGTCCGCCTATACGCCGCGAGCGTAACGCTTGCCATTTTATGAACTGTTACATCTAAAGTTATTTTTAATATGCAAATGATATTTTCCGATTTTCCTCATAAGCTTTTGTTTATTACACCATCCATCTTCCGCTAATGAGACGAATGACATATTTATAAGTACATTTCTATCCTCCCGAAGTACTTTCTCAAGCAATGCACGCTCTACGGCAATAAATCACAAAAATATTGGTGCGCTATAAATATGGAGCAAATATTTTCTTAACTAACACGGCCTTAATGTCATATTAGAATTGTGAACATTTGCATTTTAATACCATTACTGTCAATTTAATATATAATACGTTGAATTAAAATGATAATAAAGTACATATGTCAGGAAGTGCTTTAAAAGTTTTACCCCAAGTTATTTCCCGTCTCTCTTCCATATTAATTACATTCACAAAGTTCGATTATTCTTGGCCCTCTCGCCATACAGCCAAGACTGTTCCCTCCTGCAATCAAGTTGGGGGTGTGATGCTGGGTACACACCAGAACGATTTGGCCTCAATTCCCCCAATTTCGATACAATCTTGACCGATTGTATGTAAATTGGGCATGTTTTGGCATGTTTTTGCGTCCCCGCTGGTCCTTTGGTCGTTTTGCAGCTCCTACCTGCTGCAGTCAGGATTTGAAAACGACCCCTTCAACTGGGTACAGAGTTAAATTGTATCATATGCAGATCGTAAGCGGACGGCGAGGGGGTTAGACAGCTCGGATGGCTTGTTTTCGGCGATCCGTGCCAAAAACAAGCCATGCTCGCCGCACAAAACCCCTCGCCAGCGGCATTGAATACCACCACTAGACCATTAGGGATGCTTTGTTGACATTCTAATCATGTGGACATTTTATCAGTTTACACATGAATACATGTTGACATTACGACCATGCCATCATTCTCATATCAACAAAATATACCTCAACCAATATTCCACAAAATAGTTGACCAAAACTCTAAAACATCTTTTAAAAAAAATCTGTCTTTTTCAGTTTTCTTCATGTAGACATTTAAATATGGAAGATACCAACATACTAGGGGACACATTTTTGGCTTGTATCTACAATAATACCAAAGAATATCAACTGTCAAACTGCAGTAATGACCAAATTGACTTGGACAAAATTCCTACACCCATGCACTCTACCTCAGGTTTCCTACTCAAAGGACACACTGGGGGAAATGTAATAGGATGAGAGATGCAGAAAGTGAGAGATTTGGTAAGAAATTTCCAGTTTTTTTTTAAAGCGGCAACCATTTACACTGCAAAACCAGTTTGATTTTGAAAATGATTGCCTCTTTAAAAAAACTGGAGATTTCTCACCAAATCTCTCACTTTCTGACTCTCTCATCCTACACGCTAAGAGGGGAGACTAGCACTGACTGATGTAATTTTCTACAATCTATACACCAACTATAACAATGATTCCTGACTTCTGTTGTCGTGATGCATCTTCATTTGTTGGTGGTGCTCCCATGAGTCATAATATAATACACTTATATGCAAACAGGGAAAGATGACTCTCTTTGTTGGGGCACAACTTATTAAAATATTTTAATTTGGTACTCTTTACCTAGAAGGGCGGCCATCGCGGGCATTGAATGCACTAAAAAATCGGGTGCGATGCGACCGACACGATGCCCGCGATTTCCCATAGGGAACAATGTTAAATGTCTCAATTGACCCGATTTTCCTGTTCAATGCCTCAATTGACCCGATTTTTCCATAGGAAACAATGTTAAATGGCCCACAGAGGCCAAATAGTCCCCCTGAAGTGTGAAATGGCCCCCACAATAGTTATTGCCACCCCACGATCAACGTGAACCCGAAGCGTGGCGAGCGCAGCGAGCCCGCGAGGGGCGTCGGTACGCGTCCTACGACCTTTTCATACCCCCACTATCCACATCGGCGTGGAGTTGAGAATAGAATAGTGTGGCGAGCGCAGCGAGGCGAGCGGACGCGGATACCTGTGAAGCCCGCGAAGGGACGCGTTTACCTGTAAAGGTATCCGCATCCCCTCGCGGGGCTCGCTGCGCTCGCCACGCTTCGGGCTCGCTGCGCTCGCCACACTATTCTATTCTCAACTCCACGCCGACGTGGATAGTG
This sequence comes from Crinia signifera, assembly GCF_055691185.1. Lineage (NCBI taxonomy): Eukaryota > Metazoa > Chordata > Amphibia > Anura > Myobatrachidae > Crinia > Crinia signifera. The sequence continues at coordinate 371,007,180 of NC_139218.1, forward strand.
GGGGTATGAAAAGGTCGTAGGACGCGTACCGCCGCCGCTCGCCACGCTTCGGGTTGACGTTGATCGTGGGGTGGCGTTAACAATTGTGGGGGCCATTTCACACTTCAGGGTGGCTATTTGGCCTCTGTGGGCCATTTAACATTGTTTCCTATGGAAAAATCGGGTCAATTGAGGCATTGAACAGGAAAATCGGGTCAATTGAGACATTTAACATTGTTCCCTATGGGAAATCGCGGGCATCGCGTCGGTCGCATCGCACCCGATTTTTTAGTGCATTCAATGCCCTCGATGGCCGCGATTTTTTTACCTGCGATGACCACGATCAAAATCGTGGGCGCCGTGCTAGGTAAAGAGTAACTTTAATTTTTATTGATATACATTAAAAGTTTTTAGGACTATATACAACCTCCAACACAATTATATTTTATGGTGACATTTTAGAAAAGTAAAAAAGGAGAGTAATTTATATCTAAATGTTAGAAAGATATCTGTGTGTGACAATGTAGAGCAGAATAATATGGTAGTGTATTAATTCAATGAAGTTAAATTGAATTCAATTATGTTGAGTAGTATTTGTGTCAGCCTCCGTCAGACATGTTCTCAATAAAGGGATATCATCCCATGAGGCATTATGATAGCCTGGCTGATTTTTTATTTTTTTTATAGAGCGTGACAAAAGAATAATAATATATGTGAGGCTTAATTGATCAATATAGTGAATAAATAATAATATTGAAAAAAATGCAGTAAAATATTAAAGTCTGGTGTTAGGAGTTGCTTAGGACAGCACGACAGAAATAACTGCTGGAGGCACAGACAGACAGAGGCAGGATGGATGGAACTCACTGCTTTATCGTAACTCAGGGACAGGTACACGGTACAGGAACAGATTAAAAAACATGATAACAGAACTCAGGAACTCAGGATACAAGGACTCTGGATACAAGGACTCTGGATACAAGGACTCTGGATACAAGGACATGGCATAAGAAGCTCTCAGCAAACTCACATGAAGCTCACAAACCGAGAACTATCAAAGGCCCTGAGCTCAGGGCCAATGCCTCTTTTAAAGGCAGCCCAGACCAATGGCTGCAGCACATAGAGACAGGCCCACAATTAATCACATGTGCTGCAGCTGGGGATGGCACTCTGAGAACAGCCCAGCCCAGCTGATTACACCAGCTGGGACTGTTCTCAGAAACCACAACCCTGCATGCAGGGCCAAACAGCAGCACCTCTGGCCACACAGAGGTACTGCAGGATGCAAATAATAACAGCAGCACCTCTGAGTAACCAGAGGCACTGCACACAAGACCCAAATGGCAGTGCTGCCATAACATAATGCCCCCCTTGAGAAGGCGGATTCCAGACGCCTTAGGAAAGTTCACGGTGATGCCTCTTTTAATGATCTTGTTCCGTTCGGTTTTTTTTCCGGAATGACAGCCACCGTGACGGCTCTCCAGACAGACGGGATCTTATGCCCGTAGGCAAGAGCAGAAAGAACCCCTCCTGGGTCAATGATGCAAGGACCCCCTTCTGGGGCTGGATCATCACGGACCTCTGGCACATCGGGTGGACCCTCACAGACCTCTGGCACATCGGGTGGACCCTCACAGACCTCTGGCACATCGGTTGGACCCTCACGGACCTCTGGCACATCGGTTGGACCCTCACGGACTTCTGGCACATCGGTTGGACCCTCACGGACCTCTGGCACATTGGGTGGAACTGCTCTGAAAGGAAAAACACTGCAACTGACAGCCGACACGGCGGCCCTCAATTTATGCCCAATGACATGGGCATTAACGGACTCAGGCCCGGAGGCCGCGGAGGCAACAGACTCAGGCCCGGAGGCCGCGGAGGCAACAGACTCAGGCCCGGAGGCCGCGGAGGCAACAGACTCAGGCCCGGAGGCCACGGAGGCAACAGACTCAGGCCCGGAGGCCACGGAGGCAACAGACTCAGGCCCGGAGGCCACGGAGGCAACAGACTCAGGCCCGGAGGCCACGGAGGCAACAGACTCAGGCCCGGAGGCCACGGAGGCAACAGACTCAGGCCCGGAGGCCACGGAGGCAACAGACTCAGGCCCGGAGGCCACGGAGGCAACAGACTCAGGCCCGGAGGCCACGGAGGCAACAGACTCAGGCCCGGAGGCCACGGAGGCAACAGAGTCCTCCTCCTGCGGCTGGACAGAACCCCCTCCTGGGGCTGGACAGACGGAACCCCCTCCTGGGGCTAGACAGACGGAACCCCCTCCTGGGGCTGGACAGATGGAACCCCCTCCTGGGGCTAGACAGACGGAACCCCCTCCTGGGGCTAGAACATCGGGCTCCTTTACGGGGACCGGATCATCGGGCTCCTTGACGGGGACCGGATCATCGGGCTCCTTGGTGGGGACCGGATCATCGGACCCTCTGGCGGAGACCGGAACATCGGACCCTCTGGCGGAGACCGGAACATCGGACCCTCTGGCGGAGACCGGAACATCGGACCCTCTGGCGGAGACCGGAACATCGGACCCTCTGGCGGAGACCGGAACATCGGACCCTCTGGCGGAGACCGGAACATCGGACCCTCTGGCGGAGACCGGAACATCGGACCCTCTGACGGAGACCGGAACATCGGACCCTCTGGCGGAGACCTGGACTTCGGACTCACTGGCGGAGACCTGGACATCGGACTCACTGGCGGAGACCTGGACATCGGACTCACTGGCGGAGACCTGGACATCGGACTCACTGGCGGGGACCTGGACATCGGACTCACTGGCGGGGACCTGGACATCGGACTCACTGGCGGGGACCTGGACATCGGACTCACTGGCGGGGACCTGGACATCGGACTCACTGGCGGGGACCTGGACATCGGACTCACTGGCGGAGACCTGGACATCGGACTCACTGGCGGAGACCTGGACATCGGACTCACTGGCGGAGACCTGGACATCGGCTATGACATCGGCCACCTCTCCTGGGAACACCCCATCAGCTACGGGATCGGCCACCTCTCCTGGGGGCACACCATCGGCTGAGGCATCGGATGCAGCTTTGGGGAGGTGCACATTGGACACCGCTCCGGAGGCCTGCACCCTCCGACACAAGCCTGCCAGAATACGGGCCAGGTCTCTGATCTGATCTTCAAGGCTTTGATGTTGTTTAGGCTCCATAGCAAGATACAGTACACTGTTCCCCCTCCAGCAATTCGGTACGGCCTTTGATAATGTTAGGAGTTGCTTAGGACAGCACGACAGAAATAACTGCTGGAGGCACAGACAGACAGAGGCAGGATGGATGGAACTCACTGCTTTATCGTAACTCAGGAACAGGTACATGATACAGGAACAGATTCAAAAAACATAACAGAACTCAGGAACTCAGGATACAAGGACTCAGGATACAAGGACTCTGGATACAAGGACTCTGGATACAAGGACTCTGGATACAAGGACTCTGGATACAAGGACATGGCATAAGAAGCTCTCAGCAAACTCACATGAAGCTCACAAACCGAGAACTATCAAAGGCCCTGAGCTCAGGGCCAATGCCTCTTTTAAAGGCAGCCCAGACCAATGGCTGCAGCACATAGAGACAGGCCCATCACATGTGCTGCAGCTGGGGATGGCACTCTGAGAACAGCCCAGCCCAGCTGATTACACCAGCTGGGACTGTTCTCAGAAACCACAACCCTGCATGCAGGGCCAAACAGCAGCACCTCTGGCCACACAGAGGTACTGCAGGATGCAAATAATAACAGCAGCACCTCTGAGTAACCAGAGGCACTGCACACAAGACCCAAATGGCAGTGCTGCCATAACATCTGGGACCATAAAATTATGGCGAAATATAAATGATGTTAAGGTGGCTGTCACGGGGGGTACCCACAGTATATATCTCTGTGGTACTGGACGGCTTAGCTTATATTATTTCTAAATATTATACACATATATATACAAAGCATGGTAAATTCACAACCTGGATGCACATGTAGGGTAAAGTCAGAGATTGAAACAAATTGTTCTCTTTGGTCTCAGATCATTCCTACTTTCCGGTCGTGTGTCTCTAGGACAGTGAACGAACTGAATGAGGGGGTAATACAATTTGAGACCAAAATAGTGAGAGCCTTTAGAAGGAAGAAAATAGGGATCTGATGTTGTTCTCCAGTCTCACATATCACCCCTGTTAGTAAAAAACCAGCGCAGGGGATCTAATAGTGACTGGGTTCAATGAGAGTCCCTTAGTGAGAGATAGATATGTTCCCTGTACATGGGTGCATCATATTTTAATTATCATCAAACTTTGAACATTGATATGCTTTGTACTATTCTTATGCTTTATATCCTTCTCCAATAAATTCCCTACATGTGTATCATAAACTTGTGGCTCCAAACAGTATTAAATATAACTGCAAGTATGAAGCTTGAATTCAGTGCAAACAGAATTAGAGGGCCTCAGTTGTTTCAACAGGTGTGGTGGAAATCAAGATTTCATGCAATACTCATCATGTGTCTGCTTCGTATCTCTTTGCCATAGATGGCAGCCTTCCCTCCGTGACCTCCGCTCCTGTCTGGACGCGCGTTTCGCCTGTGCTTGTTCACCATGTATCACACAGTGTCTATTTGAGCCACCAAGATTTCGCGGGGAAACGGTGCTCTATTGGTTAAGCTCCCTCCGTGCCTCCTGCATTCATTGGGGGTTACAGTGATCTGTTACGTAAAACTGTTTATCATTGCCCGGCTTCAGGTCAAGTGGCGTACCATCGCGTCATCTGTATAGACGCAAGCCACGTGATACACGGCTGGGTCCCTGGCCGCAGCAACAATCTCCATGGTATACCATCGCGTCATCCATGTAGACGCGAGCCGCGTGATGTACGGCCGCGTCCCCGGCCGTAGCAACAGTCTCCGTGGATGTGTGGTTGCGTCATCAGTATAGACGTAAGCCACATGGTGTGAGGCCGTGTACCCGGCCGTAACAACAGTCTCCATGAATGTGAAGCGTGCCTTCGTAATCACGCTGTATGCGTATATCGCACTGGATATAATCTCCAAGAGGCATCGTATCCTAGGTTACTAGTAGCGTCTCTCCGTATCTCCGTGCTACTTGGTGGTAATACGTTAATTCATGATAGGTTAGTATGATTAGCTGCGGTATATCATTATTTTCATTAGCTATACAATTTATTTGACTTCTATCCTTTTCCCTTTTCTTCCCTTTCCCTCTCTCATCCTATTACATTTCACCCATTGCGTGTATTACATCAGTCATGTAATACACACACGAGAATGCAGCGTTCCCTGGGTGTGCCCACAAAAAAAACATTGGGTGCATGGGGAGGGCGGCTTACGTCACAGTTTTCGGCCATAGCCAAAGCAAATAAAAGACAGTTCATAACTGTATTTGCGAACGGGGGGGAAAAATAATTCAATGGTCAACGATCATCCATGCGCTCGAATGCAATCGGATGTGTGATCGCACACATCCATTCTCATGCCGCTGCATATATTCACTGGGGGGCGGGCGTCAGTTCACCCGATGGTCGGCGTTATCCCGCTCTCTAAGCAAAGAAATACTGCTGCTTAGCAAGGGAACACCCTAAATAATAATAAAAAAAAACGAAAGCAAAAATTAATTTATTACTTTTAATTTATATATATAACACGGTTTTAGCTTAAGCTGATTGAATTACTTATTTATTTACTTGTTTCTGTATTTGTAATTTAGAAACCATGTTTATCATTAAATTATTAAAAGAATAATTATATTTTGGCTGCAAAATAATCCCTAGACAAATATTACCACAAAAACGATGGCTAAAGATTTTAGTCCAAGTATTTAGTTAAATTGAGCGGAAGGGAGGGGGATGCTAATAAATATTTAATTACAAGTTTATTAATTCTGTGCATAATTCACTTTGGTTACAATGCGCCAGCTACATTATGCGCTTACATCCCGCGGTGCGTCACTGCTCTAATTGGTCGTTGATGGTTTAACGATGAGTTACCAAGTTCTAATTTAGGAAGTTGATGCATGCATTTTAATTACCAACGTTAAATGCCGTATCATGTATTAGTAAAGGCAATATGCATAGAAAACCAATGTATATATAATTCTTCCTTAAAGAGACGCTTCAGAAAGATGATTTGAAAAATGTTTGTTATGGATCTGGAATTGGGCAGAAATCCTGAACTAAACTTTATTTTTCAGATTAAACTGGTTCAATAAAGCTTATATCAGGGGTGGCCGAACCGGTCCTCCAGATCTACCAACGGTCCATATTTTCCAGATCACCCAGCTGGTGCACAGCTGTAGTCATTACTAACTGCCACATTCCCCAGATCACCTAGCTGGTGCACAGCTGTAGTCATTACTAACTGTCACATTCCCCAGATCACCTAGCTGGTGCACAGCTGTAGTCATTACTAACTGTCACATTCCCCAGATCACCTAGCTGGTGCACAGCTGTAGTCATTACTAACTGTCACATTTTCAAACCTGCTGCATTCATTCCTACTATAGATCCACAGATTGTCTGAAAAACATGAACTGTTGGTAGATCTTGAGAACAGGTTTGGCCACCCGTGATCTATATACACATAGGGGGTGATTCAACACCGCTCGATAACGCCGCCCAGCTGAACAACTGCCCCCCCCCCCCCCGACAAATCGCCGAAAATGGGGCGAGTCCCCAGCAGGCATCGGCCCGCCTGCATTCCCATGGGAACGCTCAGCATTTTCATGAGGACGCCCATAAAATGCGAGCGTTCCCATGGTCCAGCGCTGCCTCTGCCCCCCTCGGCCCTACCTTACCACAACGAATGGCCAGACGCGTGTGTAATTCACCAAAGCCGTTCCTTACCGAGGTCTGCAAATACGCGCCTGTGCATGCGGAGAATCCCAAACATCGTAACGGGCCGAATCTTCCCAGTTCCCGAGTGTTATTGAATTAGGCTCATAGGTCCTGATTCAGAGTTCATTGCAAATGCAAAATCTTTCTCAAATGGGCAAAACCATGCTGCACTGCAGATGGGGCAGATGTAACATGTGCAGAGAGAGGTAGAATTAGGTGAGTTACAGTATTTTGCTTCTATGCAGGGAAAATACCGTCTGCTTTATTTTAGCCCCGCTGTCTCCGGATAAAGACGGAGCAGTGCCGGGCAGAGGTGAATCCCAACTGCACCAAAACGGGGGACACTGCCGGCCCCCAGTTGGGACGCGGGTCCGTACCCCAAAAAAATCGGACTGTGCGCGAAAATCAGGACAGTTGGGAGGTATGCTAATGACCACACACCTTCCAAACTAAAAACTACTTAAAATGATACCATATTTGATTGAATCTTCCACAGCAATGTAACATAAGTGGCTATAGCTATCAAACACGAGCACATTCCTACCGTCACTGCCTGGCCACCATCCAAATCCTGCACCTGAATAATAGATTTGATAATGATCAAACTGTTTAGGGAGTAACACGGTTTTGAACTTGAGTTCTTAATTGTTCACTTCATCCAGTTAATAAATTAAATTCCTACTGTATTGAGTGCAGGGTAGTGAAGATAAACCATTACCATTAGGTGAAATGACACAAAGCATTAAGAGAAAATTAAAAAGCCTTTAACTGATTAGAATGAATGATGCGTTTCGTCCTTTTTTGTTTGTTTGTATTCTCAAAATATTGCGCCACTTGCCGAAGCTTATTTTGAAAGGTCTATGCAGCAATCTGGGGATGTAAAAGACACATACATTGAAGTACGTAGTTATATTCATACCAGTACAACAAAAGCCCTCCACCTAAACTAAAGTAATGCTGGTGTGTATTGTAATGCAATGTGGTTTAGTGCTATCTCTGCTGCTTCCTGCACAGTCTCCTGCCGTCCTGTAATTAATAGGATAATGTCAGGCGCTCGCCTAGTGTATAAGTAGAGGTGGCTATGTAAATGAGGTAGGGTGCAATATGGTGTGAGATAAATCCGTTTATTGATAAAGGTACAAATAAATGGAAAGTCATAAACGTACATAAAAAGTCAGTAACCTGGAAGTGTGGACAGGTTTGTTCAGATTGTGTCACTCGCAATGAGCCCTTATGGGAACGAGGGTGTCAACAGACCCCTTTTAACCATAAACCTACGAAGGTTTATGTTTCATGGCATGTGTCTGAACTGGATGTGTGAGGACTTCTGGGTATAACACTTGCGATGAGCCCTTATGGGAATGAGGGTGTCAACAGACCCCTTTTAACCATAAACCTCAAATGGTTTATGTCTCATGTATGTGTTTGGACTGAATGGGAAGTGGTGGTGTTTGAGTACCTCTGGGGACTGTAAAGTTAATAGCTGTGGTATGCTGGTAAACTCCTTGCCAAACTTTTATCCACCCGAGACTAGGCATACTCATTGCAATACCAAGGAGTTTACCAGCATACTACTCCTCTCTGCAGTACCCAGAGGTACTCACACACCACCACTACTTCATATACCTCCTGAGGAAGCCGCTGACCTGAGAAGGCGGAGAAACGCGTAGAGGGCGACGGGGACAGCAAGTGGCAACTGGGAACAGACCTGATGAGAGTACAACACTCGGATATGACCACAGAGAAATTCCACTAAACTTGGTCGGAGCCAACTCTCAGGTACCAAGAGCCGGATCCCTACTTTGCAACCAAACCCTCAATAGAGTGATCCATATACCACTAACATGTGCACATGAGTGGGGGACATTTATTTCCAACAGTTGGGAAGTATAAATTGCCATACTAACCGGTGTACTGTATGTTACCATTAACGGACTAACAGGATGAATGCATACTAATATCCTACTAAGGAACTTTTAAACAGAGCATTGCTACATGTGTGTTTGTCTGTCATAGTGGCCACTTAAAGATTAATTGTGTACATTTTCTTATATTTTATATTTTAATCAATTGTAAACTATTTTGCAAAGCGCAGCTCCACCTTTCTTCTTTTTTTGGTACCACCACTACTTGCCTACACTCCCGGAATGGCACCCCAGGCCCCCTCCCGGCCCCCCAGAAAGGTGGGCAAGACTCCTGCATGTCCCCGGATCTCCCCTCCCACACTACACCAGTTAAATGCCATGAATCACAGCTCTTCGGGAGGGGATGGGGCTAAAATGACACAAATCTGCATATCTGGCACAGTCCCCGCCTTTCAAAGCGCAGTTGACAGTCTACTCTCCAGGATACTCGGAGAAGACTGAAAAAGCAGGAAAGTATGTATCTACACGCAGGGAAAGGTGCATACTTACCTACTTTGTAAGTCTCCTCTTCTGGAGAAGCCCGAAGAGGAGAATCTGCAAGACACTTCAGAAGGCGCGGATGAATGGTCTTGTCTTTAAGCCCCGTCCCCAACATAGGGAGACACCTGCGATTCATGGTTTTACTGAGAGGGAAGGAGCTAAATGGAGCTATTCAGTCATTTAGGGCCTTATTCTGGTCTGTGCGGCTGGAGCCGAATATGCGGCCAGGACCGTGCGTCCTAAACCCCGCCTTCCGTACGGATCGCTCACTCCGTCCGAATGCGCTAAGCCGCTGACCGCACGGAGCACGAGTGGATTTCTCATGTATACACCTCCTCCATCTCTGGGAACTGTTAGATTGTAGCGCTCAGCGCCTGTCTCCATACACTGTCTAGTGTAAGGCTCACAGTCTGCCTTGTCCCTTTGCAGCAACGTAGCTAGGCGTCACCCTGAGTGACAGCTCGCTTAAGCGTATAGCAGGGCAGAGACCCCTGACCCTGCTGGCAGCGTTACCTTTCCTGTTAGGAAGTCCCCGCGTGGTGTGTGCCTCAGAGAGAGCGTGTGTGACTCCATCCATGCTGTTTGTAGCTCCACGTGCACCGGAGCGCGTAAGAGCAAGCCCCGCTGTAATCCCGTTACCAGCGTGACCTTTGCACAGGGAGATTCATCATCATTGGCAGCAGCGACGACTGGGAGAGATACCGCCAGCGTAAACCAGTTGATAGCCATTAACCCTGCACAAGCCAAACGCTACAGCTAAGTAACAATCAGACACTGTGATTCCCAAATGTACCAGTTGTATTACTGCCTGAAGTTAACTGCAAAAGTACTGTTGTATCCTACAAGCCTGCCACTTGAATAAATCCTTCAGTTGGTTATATCTTCGGAATGTGTCGTCTAACAACCACCCTGCACGTACTTATAGACACTCTGCCAATAGGTTATGGGCCCAGCACGTCACGTGCGCGAAGATTAACCCCCTAAAGACAAAGTGCTAGCGCAGTACATAAAAGAACACAAAGGAATTATTTCTGAATTGCCATTTGTGGAAGAGTTAACGAGAATGCACAGTACAGGGCATAGCATGAACTTTCCAAAGCTCAAAGGCTCAGAGAATTATACTACATGGAAGTTCGCTATGGAAATGCAGTTTAAGAGGGAGAAGCTATGGAAAATCACAATAGCCCCAGGAGATAGTCCAAACCCAGAAGAGGTAGACAAGGCCATTGGCACAATAGGCCTGGCTGTGGAGCAGCATGTTTATTCTACTATCTGTGGGAAGGAGTCCGCTAAGGACATGTGGACAACTCTACAAGGTGCTTATGAGAATAAAGGCTTAATGAGAAGGATAAGTCTGAGACGCACACTGTATGGAACAAAGCTGAATGCATGCAAGGACATGAACGATCATATTGATAAGATACTATCGATAGCTCAGCAATTGGCATGTGTAGGAGCAAAAGTGGATGAGGAAGAAGTGGCGATGGTAATGCTGCAGAACTTGACAGAAGAATTTGACTTTCTGGTTGTCGCACTAGAGTCAAATGAAACCAAGCTTACAACTGAAGTTGTGAGAGCCAAGCTACTACAGTTCCAAGAGAGAATCCACAAGGATGCCATGGCTGAGGGTTCTGCCTTAGTAGCAAAGGGTGCGAAACCCAAGAAATGCACGTTCAAATGCTATGTGTGCCACAAAGTAGGGCACAAGGCTTCAGAATGCAGGATGAAGAACACTAGTGGCATGCACAAGCGGCATGACAAGAAGAACGAGTCAGCACTAAATGTAACAGACAAGCCAAGGAGGGATCTCTGGTACATGGACTCGGGAGCCTCTAGACACTTCAGCTGCAACAAGGAGTGGTTCAATTCTTTAACACAGTGTACACCCACAACAGTTACCGGGATTGGTGAAAAGGTCCTTACTGCATCAAATGTTGGGACGATCACAGTGAGACTAAGAATTGAGGGACAGACAGTAGTCACAGATATTCAAGACGTCCTGTATGTACCAGAATTGGGAAGTAACCTCATCGCTATCAGCGTACTCGAGGCAAAAGGCTACAGAGTCCAGTTTGCAAAGGGCAGGTGTATGGTGCATAATGAAAGAGGGACTGTAATTGCTTCAGCAACCCGATGCAACCAACTATACGTCCTAGACACAGATGAATGCGTAGCTTTGGGAGCCTCTGCTGAAAATGAGTCGATGGAACTCTGGCACAGACGTTTGGGACACTTAGGATATGATAATGTCCAGAAACTAGCTGATGGGATGGCAACAGGAATCACAGTGAAAGACACCGGAAGACCTGTGTGCGAGAGTTGCATAAAAGGCAAGCAGACCCGCAACCCATTTCCCAAGTCAGCAGGCAGAGCAGAATCAAAATTAGCTCTGGTGCACACAGATGTGTGCGGACCAATGGAAGAGGAGTCAACCAGTGGTTACAAGTACTTCATGACTCTCATCGATGACGCCACAAGAATGACACACGTATACTTCATAAGAAAGAAAAGTGAGGTGATCAAGAAAATTGTGGAGTACAAGAACCTAGTGGAAACTCAGACGGGCCTAAAGCTAAAGGTCCTGAGATCCGACAATGGGGGAGAGTACGAAAATGGAGAAGTAACCGACTTCCTAAAAAGGCATGGCATAAAGCATCAGCTGACGATGGCCTATACGCCTGAACAGAATGGCGTAAGTGAAAGGGCGAACAGAACAATCGTTGAAAGAGCACGAGCGATGGTGAATGATGCTGGCCAAGAGAAAAGTTTTTGGGCAGAAGCTGTATCTACTGCAGTATACCTGAAAAACAGAACACCTACGGTGGCAGTGAAGGGAAAAACCCCCTTAGAGGCCTGGTCTGGGAAGAAGCCAGACATCAGTCATCTCCGTGTCTTTGGGAGCAGAGCTTATGCGCATATACCAAAGGAGAAAAGGAAGAAACTTGACCTAAAATCAAGACAGTGCATATTGCTAGGCTATTGTGAGGAGAGCAAAGGGTACAGGCTCTGGGATGCAGAGAACAGACGTCTTCTGAAATCGAGAGATGTGATATTTCAAGAAACAGCATCACCCACAAAAGCAAAAGAACAAGAAAAGCAAGCACTAGTAGAGGTGTGTGAAATAGAAAGCATACCTGAAACAGAAAATACTGAAGAGGGAAGCGAACCAACAAACAGAGCTTCTATAAGAAGGAACAAGGGCATACCAGCCAGAAGATATGAGGAAGAATATGCGAATATTGTTTTCAGTGAACCTCAGAGTATTCAAGAAGCGAAAGCGTGCAGTGATTGGGAGAAATGGAAATCTGCAATAGACACAGAGCTATCAGCACTGAGAGAGAACGATACTTGGACCATAGTAGATAGGCCAAGCAATCGCAAGACAGTCAAGAACAAGTGGGTCTTCTGCAAGAAGTTAAATTCAGACGGAGAAGTTGCCCGTTACAAAGCCCGTCTTGTTGCTAAGGGATACACACAGAAATCCGGAATTGACTATGGGGAGATATACTCACCTGTTGCGAGGTATAACACTCTCAGGTTAGTAATTGCAGTCGCCACCTTACAAGACTTACTGCTATACCAACTAGACTTCGACTCAGCATTCCTAAATGGAGAGTTACTCGAAGAAATCTATATGGAAACACCAGATCATTATAATGAGGATGAACTTCAGACAGAAAAGGTGTGTCTTCTGAAGAAATCCATATATGGCCTAAAGCAGAGTGGTCGTTGCTGGTACATAAAATTGGACACAGTACTGCTTGAAATGAATTTTATTAGATCAGAGACTGACCACTGCCTTTATCACAAAACTCTGGGAGAAAAGTTGTTCATCATAGCAGTCTATGTGGATGATATACTTATAGCAGGTCACGAAGATCACATTACAAGTGTGAGAGATCAACTAAAACAGAGATTCAAGTTGAAAGACTTAGGTCCAGCCAATCATCTGTTGGGCATGAGAATTGTTCAAAACTTGCAAAAAGGAACAGTCACAGTCGACCAACAAATGTACATCGAGGCAACAATCTTGAAGTATGGGATGGCAGACTCCAAGTCAGTAAATACACCAATTGACAAAAGCATCAAGATTACAAAAGGTATGTCACCAACCACACCAGAAGAAGCAGAGGAAATGCAAGATGTTCCTTACAAGAACGTGGTTGGAAGTCTTATGTATGCAAGTATTGGAACCCGTCCAGACATCACTCATGCAGTCAGTCGGGTGAGCCAATTTGCAATAAATCCTGGAAGACAACACTGGATCGCAGTGAAGAGGATCCTGAGATACCTAAAAGGTACAAGTTCCTTGAAATTAAAATTCGCCAAGACAAGCAATTCAAATTTGAAAGTCTTCTGCGATGCCGACTGGGAAGCAGATGAAGATGATCGTCGTTCCCACACCGGTTACCTGTTCACACTGGCCGGAGCAGCAGTTAGTTGGGCGAGTAGAAAACAACCAACCGTTGCTCTCTCAACAACTGAGGCCGAATACATGGCTCTTACAGAGACATCGAAGGAAGCACTCTGGATCAAAGAGACTTTGTGTGAGTTAGGTCTACTTTATGAAGAAGAGACTATCAGTATCGCATGTGACAACAGGGGAGCAATAAATCTTTCCTGCACCACCAAGCATCATGGAAGGTCAAAACACATCGCGATAAGACACCACTTCATCAGAGAACTAGTGGAGAACAAGTCCATCGATGTTGAATACATTGCAAGTGAACAGAATGTTGCTGACATGCTTACTAAAGGACTGTCGTCAAACTTGCTTATTAAGTTCGTGAAGGACTGTGGACTTGTCTAAGTTCAAAATGTTGATTTGAAGTTTTTGATGTTCTAAATGTCTCTTCTCTCTAACCATGTTTTCGGTTACAGGTATCACAAAAGGACAAAGCACTGTATTAAGTTCTTTTATGTAGCCGAAGACAGCCTTGAGCGAGGGGGTGTGTTAGATTGTAGCGCTCAGCGCCTGTCTCCATACACTGTCTAGTGTAAGGCTCACAGTCTGCCTTGTCCCCTTGCAGCAACGTAGCTAGGCGTCACCCTGAGTGACAGCTCGCTTAAGCGTATAGCAGGGCAGAGACCCCTGACCCTGCTGGCAGCGTTCCCTTTCCTGTTAGGAAGTCCCCGCGTGGTGTGTGCCTCAGAGAGAGCGTGTGTGACTCCATCCATGCTGTTTGTAGCTCCACGTGCACCGGAGCGCGTAAGAGCAAGCCCCGCTGTAATCCCGTTACCAGCGTGACCTTTGCACAGGGAGATTCATCATCATTGGCAGCAGCGACGACTGGGAGAGATACCGCCAGCGTAAACCAGTTGATAGCCATTAACCCTGCACAAGCCAAACGCTACAGCTAAGTAACAATCAGACACTGTGATTCCCAAATGTACCAGTTGTATTACTGCCTGAAGTTAACTGCAAAAGTACTGTTGTATCCTACAAGCCTGCCACTTGAATAAATCCTTCAGTTGGTTATATCTTCGGAGTGTGTCGTCTAACAACCACCCTGCACGTACTTATAGACACTCTGCCAATAGGAACCACCCCCATCATTCGATGGTCGCAGACCATCGAATGCAGGACCGAGTGGTCAGGCAGCTCCCGCGAGCTCAGACCACACGGGCATTTTTCCGTGCAAAAGCAGGGATCTGGGCGGGCAGCTGACATCCGGCAATGTCATATGTCTGCCCCTACACATGCGTCACGGCCACATTACCATACGTACGCCCAGCGTTTTCATGGGAACGCCCATGAAACGCGGGGCGTATGCATATGTTAATGAGGCCAAACAGCCCTTCACGCCCCTCTCCTCCCCCTGTTCGTAGTGTAAACAATTCATGCAGAATTTGGACGTATGTCCCTTTCGCACATGCGCAGATATGCCCCTGCACATGCGCAAACACAAAACATCGGCGGAACGAACGCACGCGGACATATCTGCACCAACCAGAATAAGGGCCTTAGCCCACCCCTTTCCTACAGCTCCTGTGATTGCTGGTAAGTAATATACAATCCTGCGCACTGCACTAGTAAGTGGGCAGAATGCCAGAGAGCCACTTGATCTTCCGGAGCTGTGGGGGACTACCAGGAGCCTCTCGCAGCTACTGGGATTATACGTAAATATGAGATTGTGACATACATTTTTTATTATTTTATATATTTGTGCAGTAAAGGCATTTTGGGGCACATGTACTAAGATGAGAAGGCGCTATATTAACAAGAAACACAATTGGTACTTTCTCATCTTTGCAGCCACCACAACTCCGGTTAAGTTAGCTGCTACTTAACCGCTACAGCACCATTGTTCCCTCGTGGGCTCGCTTCATTCGCCAAGCTTCGGGCTCGTTGGCTTGCTCCGCTCACTACAACTTTACTAAAGGTAACAGATGGTGGCGTGGACCCAGGGTGGTGGTGCTGCCGTACAGTACATAAGTTCCGTAGCGTAAGCGGTGGCCGCAAAGATGAGTAAGTACCAAAGAATATAATTGGTTTCTATGGGCAACACCCTATCTTCAATAGAAATCCCGCCTTAGTGAATTGAGCCCAGTGAGTCTCACGGAGTCTGCACACGGACTGTCTCCTCTTTAGACGGAGACGAATACAGGTGTGGGGACAAAAATCTTGTACCGTATGTCCAATTCTAAATGACCTTCCCCATATTTTCAAATGATTGTGAGTAATATACCTTAAAGCTGAATATTCAAAACAACGATAGTTCCACTATAATCTATTACTGTAGGCATAGCGTGACATTTGTGATTGTGATTTTTTATTTTTTTATAATCTTTAGAATCTGCAGAAGTAAAATCATATACTGAAAATATTTTACGGCCTCTTTTAGATGAAAAAAAAATTTGTTTACATTTGTTTACTTTCCCCCTGTAATTGCTCACCTGCGGCGCTTTCTGTGCGTGTGAGCCTTGCAATGTGCGATAAGTAAAAGGAACAAGGATATTCATTGTGTACTACGGATCACATCCAACTGCAGAGATAAATGCAGCTTTTCATTTCTCCTCAGGGAACGGAATCAATATGCGTGAAGGCATAAGGTTGTACATGGTGTAGCCATTAAAATATTAGCCTTAGACCAAGGTCACGATTCTGGCTGTCGGTGGTTGTGGAGCTGCTTCTGGTTTTTAGAAGTGAGGGAAATAATCTATTTCTTCGGATTTGTAGCCATAATAATGTTTAAACTGACTAAAGCTGGAAATTGATTTTCAATGCAGATTGCCCTGGTTTCCCAGTGTGGTGTTACTGATGGGTGCACAGGAAGTATAGTCAGCGTTGCTGCACAGAGAATAGTCTGTGTATCACTCGGCTGAATCTGCACCAAATGGAGAGTTTGTTCCAATGCAGACAACAATATGATTGCAGTCAGCCAAGTGTGCACTGTCATTTTATTTATTGTATGTATATTGTCATTGTATACACATTTAAATTAAATACCTGTGACCATTATGGCAGTATTATTTAGACATAGTATACACTCATATATATAAATGCATTTGTCTAATTACCAGTTCTCATGGCAGTATTAATGCCAGGACAGGCCGGTTTTTGGTACTTGTGTAGTTTCACGGGGGCACTTTCCTGCAGATCGCATTATATGCAAATTGTATGCAAATCGTATGCAAATATTGCATACAATTTGCATACGATTCGATCTGCGATGCGATTTAGCATACCCTCACTGTCCACATCAGCCCGAAGTGTGGCGAACGGACGTGGTACGCGTCCTCGCGAAAGTTCATACCCCCACTATCCACGTCAGCGTAGAGTTGATTTTATAAAGTGTGGCGAGCCTCCGAGACCAAAGCAGGGTGAGCGCATGCGGAAAACGAGGGCATGCAGAAATGAGCCCGAGCTCCGAGACCAAAGTGTGGCGAGTGCATGCGGAAAATGAGATCGAAGCGTAGCGAGCACATGCGGAAACGAGCCCGAAGCGTGTATTGTGCGTGGAAGGGCATTCCATAGGGTGGGGGCAGCCCGATGAAAGTCCTGTAATAGTGAATGGGAGCTAGTGATCCGTGCAGAAGAGAGAACCAGATCTTGTGCACAGCGGAGTGGTTGAGATGGGAGATATTTTGTGATACATAAAGAGATATATGCTGGTGCAGTATGCTTAATAGCTTTATATACGAGTATAAGTATTTTATATTGAATACGGTAAAATACAGGCAACCAATGGAGGGACTGGCAGAGCGGATCAGCAGACGATGGACATCTTGGGAAGACCAGTTAGGAGACTATTGCAATAATCAATGTGGGATATAATGAGTGCATGAATAAGGGATTTAGTAGTGTCTTGTGTGAGATAGGATCGTATTTTGGATATGTTTTTTAGATGCATGCAACATGATTTGGAGACAGATTGAATGTGGGGAACAAAGGACAGTTCAGAGTGAAGGATGACCCGTATGTAGCATTTTTACAAAATAATGGCGGGGTGAGACTAGGGAACCCACCCTTATGGCGGTAAGCTCAGCAAACACAAGTCAAGTAGAAGTAAAGGTGGCCAGTAAATGGCAATGGCATTTCACATATCTATCTGCAGTAGTGTACTGTAGTTTCCATTAGTGGAGCAGTCGCCACCTAGCTGCGAAGCAGTGTAATTACATGCTTTCACCATAGTACGCTGGAGTGTGTCATAAGCGGACTTCTTTCATGGCAGGACAATAAGCCAGGAAAGTGGGCCAACAGGATAGATGAGCCTGGCTACATTTGTATGTCACTCACCCCCTGTATAGATTCCCCATGTCATGGATTGGACTTTTGTGACCCCTGGCCCAGCAAGCCCTGCTCAATGTCTCCCAAAATGATGGGTCCCTGAGCATATTCCCAGTTGTCCCCAACATTAACATCGCCCTGTTCAGAATCAGCCCCCTCATGTCAATCTATTATTTCTTATTTAATGTCAATTTAAGAGGCAATAGGTAATAGGGTGTGAGAATCAGAAAGAATCAAAAAGTGAGAGATTTTGGGTGAGTTTTACCATTTTTTAAAAGCGGCAATCAATTACATGGCAAAATTTACTTTTTTTTTTTTTTTTAATAAATGATTGCCGCTTTAAAAAAATGGGAAAAATCTCCCAAAATATCCCACTTTCTGAGTCTCACACCCTATTATATTTGACTTAAGATCTTTATGGGCTGCTCATTCAGAAAAAGAGTTCTTAGAATGAGTTCTTTGTAAGAAATATTGTATGCAGTTGTCCAATAGAAAACATGAGATAGTGAATGTACATACGTGTTTTTTGCATCTTGGCCACCTGTACAGAACCCCACGACATGCATAACAATGGGCCTTATTCTGGTCGATGCGTAATTTTCTGAATTCTTTCGGTTGGCGTTTTTTTAGCCGTCTGCGCATGCGTAGGCAACGCAATGCGCATGTGCCACGCACGGTCTCCGTACTCGTTCTCACTAATACCGTACAGAAATGTGCACAGCATTCACTCAGGAAATATGGGCATAATATGGGCGTCATTCGGAACTACACAAGGGCGTAGTTTCAAAGTGGGCTAAACTGGGCGGAAATATGGGCGTACACGAGGGAGTGCACTAACTGTGGTAGGCGTGCATTCGGACAGAACACCGACTGCAAACGAACCAACAGCCAGGAAATATGCGGTCTTCATAAGCAAGTATTACTTTGCGGACACCAATCGGTCATGCGCTAGGCATTCGGATCGCCCAATTAGTACGGCCGCACCTGAACCACTGTCAGCTGAACACAATACAATCCACTCCTCTACTCATTACTCATTAATTACACTCTTTTCATTGCTTCAATTGGAACCATTGCAGCCTAAATGGACCATTACAAAACACACAAGTATATGTTGAAAGCACGGCTTCATATTTTAGACATATTTACACTGCAAGCAATGGACAGAACTTGGTATCACTAATACCCGCTTCCCGTCACAGCTTCCCGTCTGTTCTGATGCTGTAAGACCGTGCAGAATCTTTGTGTGGCCACCGCACACACACGGTTTGGATGTTGTCTGAAAGCACACCTGTTATGGTTCTGGGGCGTCCTGCCTCCCCTAACTCCGTTGCCTCTAACCAGCAGTTAACGGACACGTGCGGTGCTAGGCTTCACCTATAATAGCCGCGTTCGAGAGAGCTGGTTAGTCCGGCTCTAACCCCGATGCCACCAGGTCTTACGTGGGACAACGCGTCTGCCAAGGCTAGCGGAGAGCAAGGGGAACCTCTAACTAATAACCCGATAAGCCAGGAGCCCAGAACCATCTACAGGAACACGATTCCACGGGGATGGAGAGTACACGATGGAGTAATGCTACCACTGGCAACAGTTCTTTGCGGGGGTAAAAACAATCAACAATCGGCAACAATGCTCTGCGATGGTATAAACAATCAATAATCGGCAACAATGCTCTGCGATGGTATAAACAATCAATAATCGGCAACAATGCTCTGCGATGGTATAAACAATCAATAATCGGCAACAATGCTCTCCCAGCGTACACAGGTTGTGATGGTGATACAACGTATAAGATGAGAAGACGATGGTACTAAAATCTCAACTTATCTGAAATGTCGTGGGGAGGGATGCCACGGATGGATCAAGGAAAACCAGGAACCAGACAGTAACAACTGAAGCGAATCCACTTGACAGGACACGGACTGACAGGCAAGAATCTCCTCAGGGACCGGGAACACTCTGCACAGGAAGTGAGAACTATAACCGGCGTCAGCCATATGTCCTGGAGGGGTTTAAATACCCCCAAACAGCCAATGCCTGATCCCTGCCTAAATCCCTGGCTGAAGACAGCTGTGATCTAAACCCCTTCCTCCCCGCGGCCGCCTGGCGTCCCCCGTCGCCTAGGCAACCGCTGTGGCCGGGGAGGAAGTGGGAGTGTCTTGGGGCTTATGCTGCCGCCCGCCGGCGTCCTCACGCAGCGGCGTCCTGGTTGCCTAGCAACCGCCGGGACGCGCTGCTGCGGAAGCGCCGGGCGGAGGTGGAAGGAGCGTGTGTTGCTCCTAAGACCTTCCCCCCGTGACGGCGCTATGGTGCGGCGGCGTCCCGGCTGCCTAGCAACGGCCGGGACGCGCCGCTGGGAGACCGCTTCGCGGCTCCTAACAGTATCCCCCCCTTGAGGAGGGGTCACCGAACCCTTGGCCCCTGGTTTCCCGGGGAATAGTTTGAAGAATAGATTTTTCAATTTAGGCGCATGCAGAAACCTCTCCGGGACCCAAGACCTTTCCTCTACCCCGTAGTTTTTCCAGTGTACCAGGAATTTGAGACGCCCCCGCACCCTCTTGGAATCTAAAATTTTCTCAACCACAAATTCCTTGCGGCCGTGCACAAGAACGGGTCTGGGTTTGTGGGCCTGAGGGTTCCTATCCCGGGTGGAGGAAAACACCGGTTTAAGGAGCGAGCAATGAAAGACATTGTTAATCCTTAAGGACTTGGGTAATAACAACTTGAAAGCCACAGGGTTGATTTTTTCTTTTATTAAAAAGGGTCCAATAAATTTCGGACCTAGCTTGGATGTGGCCTGATGAAGTTTGATGTTACGTGTGGATAACCACACCCTTTGCCCCACCCTGAAGGAACATGGCCTCCTATGAACGTTTACATAACGCTTGGCGCCACGAGCTGCCTGTTCCAGGGCTACATGGATCTTTCTCCAGGACTTCCTTAAGTGAGTTACCAAGGACGAGGAAGAAGGACTCTGAGACTGAACATCAAAAGCATTGAATTTGGGATGCATGCCGGTAACACAGTAGAAAGTGGATTTCCTAGAGGCTGTGTGGCATGAATTATTATAAGAAAACTCTGCCACCGGGAGTAGTTCTGCCCAATTACTTTGACATTTGGAAATGAAGCACCTTAAATACTGCTCCAGGCTCTGATTGGTTCTTTCGGTCTGCCCATTGGACTGAGGGTGGTACCCTGACGAGAGGCTAACATGGATGTCCAGACTTTTGCAAAACGATCTCCAGAACCTGGCCACAAACTGCGATCCCCTGTCAGAGACAATATCCACCGGTAGCCCATGTAACCTAAATACATGTTGAATAAAAAGATGAGCCAGTTCCTGAGCGCTGGGAATTTTCCGTAAAGGAACAAAGTGTGCCATCTTACTGAAACGGTCCACGGTCACCCAGATAGTGTTGTACATCCCGGATTGAGGCAACTCCACAATAAAATCCATGGAAATGTGAGACCATGGTTTGTGAGGGATGGACAAAGGATGGAGTTGACCAAAGGGTGACCCTCTGGAAGCTTTGTTTCTGGCACAGACCTCACAAGACATGACAAATTGACGAGTGTCAGGACGAATGGTGGGCCACCAAACAGCTCGGGACAAAGACTCAAGAGTTTTTTTTACTCCCGGGTGACCAGAAATTTTGGAGGCGTGGAAGTCCTTGAGAACCAACAGACGGAGTCCCTTGGGAACAAAAAGACGTCCCTCTGGAGTATTCTCCGGAGCTTGAGCCTGGCCTGCCAAAACCCGTGAAGCTAAATCCTGTGTTAACCCTGCAATGATAATGGAAGCTGGCACAATAGGAACCTCAGATGATCTAGACTCCTGAAGCGGCTGAAAACTCCGTGACAAGGCATCCGCCTTAACGTTCTTCGGACCCGGTCTGAATGTTATAATGAAATTAAACCTGGTAAAAAACAAAGCCCATCTGGCCTGTCGGGGATTCAGCCGCTTAGCCGACTCGATATATGCCAAATTTTTATGGTCAGTAATCACCGTAACCACATGCATGGCTCCCTCCAGCCAGTGACGCCATTCCTGGAGAGCCCATTTAATGGCCAGGAGTTCCCGGTTGCCAACATCATAATTCCGCTCCGCGGAAGAAAATTTCCGGGAAAGATACGCACATGGGTGGATCTTATTATCGGAGGGTTCTCTTTGTGACAATACGGCACCCGCCCCAATTTCTGATGCATCCACTTCCACCAGAAAAGGCTCCCTGGGATCCGGGTGTCTGAGGATAGGTGCAGAACAGAAGGCCTCCTTGAGCTTCTCAAAGGCCACCAAGGCTGGTCTGGACCAACTCTGAGGATCGGCTCCTTTCTTAGTCAATTCCACGATGGGGGCCACAATATCAGAAAAGGAGCGAATGAACCGACGATAATAGTTTGCAAAGCCCAAGAATCTCTGGACGGCCTTAAGACTGGTGGGACGCGTCCATGAGAGAACGGCCTGGACTTTACTCGGGTCCATAGAGAACCCCTTGGGAGAGATGATATAACCAAGGAACGCAATCCGATCCACCTCAAACTCGCATTTCTCCAGTTTGGCATACAGATTATTTTCCCGGAGTTTCTGAAGAACCAACTTGACATGATTGCGATGTTCTGAAAGGCTTCCGGAATAAATGAGAATATCATCCAGGTATACCACAGTGAAAACCCCAAGATAATCCCGAAGCACCTCATTAATGAAATCCTGGAAGACTGCGGGGGCATTTGAGAGCCCAAACGGCATTACAAGATACTCATAGTGGCCAGTATGAGTGTTGAAAGCCGTTTTCCACTCGTCCCCTTCTCTAATCCTGATGAGATTATATGCTCCCCGTAAGTCAATTTTAGAGAAAATAACAGCCTCCCGGACCTGATCGAATAACACTGAGATCAACGGCAAGGGATAGGAGTTTTTGACCGTAATCTTGTTCAAGGCCCGATAGTCAATGCACGGCCTCAGGGACCCGTCTTTTTTCTCTACAAAAAAAACCCCGCCCCGACTGGGGACTTAGATGGACGAATAAATCCCTTAACGATATTTTCTTGAATATATGAATCCATCGCTTGGGTTTCTGGGATGGAGAGAGCATACAACCGCCCTTTGGGTAGAGAAGCCCCAGGGATCAAATCTATGGCACAATCGAACGGCCGATGTGGTGGTAACACATCTGCCTCTTTTTTAGAGAAAACATCGGCAAACTCTAAATATTGAGATGGTAACGAGGGAAACATCGGTTGAGTGATACGTACAGGAAGAGAGAGACATTCCTGACGACACCTGGGACCCCATTCCCGAATCTCCCCTGTCTCCCAATTAATGTTGGGGTTATGTTTCCTCATCCACGGTAACCCCAAAACCAAAGGTGCCATGGGACATTGGAAGAGGAAAAAAGAAATTTCCTCCGAGTGGAGAGATCCCACAACCAACTTGAGAAGAGGGGTACGATGAGATATGGTGCCATTCGTCAAAGGGTAACCATCCAAACCACACACTGAAACCGGAGAGTCTAGAGGCAAGGATGGAATACCCAGGGAGGTGGCTAGATTGACATCACAAAAATTCCCTGCCGCACCACTATCTAAAAAGGCGGTAACCTCTGTGGTACCTCCAGCGAAAGTAATCCTGGTAGCGACTAATACAGAATTTAAAGAGGAGAACCCTGCTAAACCTAAATGACGCTCCCCTCCCTCACTTAGGCTTTGTCTTTTACCGACTTCTGAGGACACTCGATTGCCCGGTGACCTGGACCCCCACAGTAGAGGCACAAGCCCCTGCTCCTGCGACGATTTTTCTCTGAAGCAGAGAGCCGCGTGGCCCCCAACTGCATGGGTTCTTCATCGGAATCGAGCACCTCCTCCGTGGGCTTGGGAGACCACCCTCCGGAGACTTTTTCTCTCTGTCGCTCACGAAGTCGTCGGTCTATTCTAATCGTGAGCTTCATTAATTCATCCAGAGAGACAGGCACAGGGTATTGTACTAAGCAATCTTTAATGCGCTCAGATAACCCAACTCTAAACTGGCTACGGAGAGCGGGATCGTTCCACCCAGAATCGACTGCCCACCTTCTAAATTCTGTGCAGTATGTCTCTGCGGGACCCCTACCCATTCTCAGAGAACGCAGGTTAGCTTCTGCCGAGGCCACCCGGTCGGGGTCATCGTAGAGAAGACCCATAGCCGTAAAGAAATTATTCACTGAGGTGAGAGCTTCTGCACCTGCAGGAAGCCCAAAGGCCCATGTCTGGGGATCCCCCTGAAGGAGGGAAACGATGATGCCCACCCTCTGCATCTCCGATCCAGAGGACTGAGGGCGCAGCTTAAAGTACAATTTACATGCCTCCCGAAAATTAAAAAACTGGGATCGATCCCCTGAAAAACGATCCGGGAGGTTAACCTTAGGCTCAACCGGACGGGAAGTGGACAAAGAGTGGGCTACTCTCTCGTCCTGAGCATTAACCCGGAGAGTGAGATCTTGAAGTCTCTGGGTTAAATTATGTACCTGACCGGCCAGGACTTGGGCTGCAGCCTGTGGTGAGGTCTCCATCTATACCAGTGATGGGTATGATAATACTGTAATGGCCGGTTATAATGTTATGGTTCTGGGGCGTCCTGCCTCCCCTAACTCCGTTGCCTCTAACCAGCAGTTAACGGACACGTGCGGTGCTAGGCTTCACCTATAATAGCCGCGTTCGAGAGAGCTGGTTAGTCCGGCTCTAACCCCGATGCCACCAGGTCTTACGTGGGACAACGCGTCTGCCAAGGCTAGCGGAGAGCAAGGGGAACCTCTAACTAATAACCCGATAAGCCAGGAGCCCAGAACCATCTACAGGAACACGATTCCACGGGGATGGAGAGTACACGATGGAGTAATGCTACCACTGGCAACAGTTCTTTGCGGGGGTAAAAACAATCAACAATCGGCAACAATGCTCTGCGATGGTATAAACAATCAATAATCGTCAACAATGCTCTGCGATGGTATAAACAATCAATAATCGGCAACAATGCTCTGCGATGGTATAAACAATCAATAATCGGCAACAATGCTCTCCCAGCGTACACAGGTTGTGATGGTGATACAACGTATAAGATGAGAAGACGATGGTACTAAAATCTCAACTTATCTGAAATGTCGTGGGGAGGGATGCCACGGATGGATCAAGGAAAACCAGGAACCAGACAGTAACAACTGAAGCGAATCCACTTGACAGGACACGGACTGACAGGCAAGAATCTCCTCAGGGACCGGGAACACTCTGCACAGGAAGTGAGAACTATAACCGGCGTCAGCCATATGTCCTGGAGGGGTTTAAATACCCCCAAACAGCCAATGCCTGATCCCTGCCTAAATCCCTGGCTGAAGACAGCTGTGATCTAAACCCCTTCCTCCCCGCGGCCGCCTGGCGTCCCCCGTCGCCTAGGCAACCGCTGTGGCCGGGGAGGAAGTGGGAGTGTCTTGGGGCTTATGCTGCCGCCCGCCGGCGTCCTCACGCAGCGGCGTCCTGGTTGCCTAGCAACCGCCGGGACGCGCTGCTGCGGAAGCGCCGGGCGGAGGTGGAAGGAGCGTGTGTTGCTCCTAAGACCTTCCCCCCGTGACGGCGCTATGGTGCGGCGGCGTCCCGGCTGCCTAGCAACGGCCGGGACGCGCCGCTGGGAGACCGCTTCGCGGCTCCTAACAACACCCTCTTCTTAGAGAGCGAGTCTGTCCGAATGCGGAGGACCTGTGGGTGTTTGTTCTTCCAATGTCCGCACAGCGTGGCGTGCGGTCCGTTCCGAAAGAATTCGGAAAGTTACTCACCAACCAGAATAACCTCCAAAGAGAGGTGCCGTACGTCACGCTGTCGGCCTGGATGCAAAAGAACACATCAAGCAACAAATGTAGAAACCCAATTAAGCATTACAAATGTAATAGTGTGTGAGAATTTGGAACAGTTTTCCCATTTTTTAAAGTGGCAATCAATTACATGGCAAAATGAGCTTGGTTTTTCAGTGTAAATGATTGCCGCTTTAAAAAACTGTCAAAACTCTCCCAAAATCTCTCACTTTCTGATTCTCACACCTATTACATTTGGCCCCATATGTAATATAAAACGTAAATACAATAGTGTTGACCTAAGTAAAAAAATAATAGTTAGACTGGAAGCATTTTTGATAAATGAGTCACTCTGATCCGGTCGGGGCCAGGGATGGTCGCACACATGCGAGCTCCCATCCACCGGAGCTTACATCCCCGGCCCACGGAGAAACGGCGCCCCGTGGAGATGCAGACGGAGGGGGAGAAGGAAGGGAGGACCTGACGGCAGCTACCGGCTTCTGGCGGCACGGTGACCACCCACCCGGCCGGGACAAGCGCACCGCCACGGCCCGGCATGAGGACCACCTCCGTGCAGGGGGGTGCCTGGAGGAGCCAGAAGGGGATGCGGCACTGGACCCGGCCGCCGACGAAGACACCCGCGGCACAGAACTCGGCCCCCGGGATGACACCAGAGGCTCAGGAGGGAGGACCCGCATGACCTCTGAGTTGGCTGCGACCCCTATCATCGGCACCCGGCTGACCCGCCGATGAGAAGAGACCAGGCCCGCAGGCCCCAGCTGCTGATCCCCAGCACCAGAAGTTGCAGGAGCTTTTTATGTCTCTGGCGGCGCCCCCCCACCCCACCAGGGAGGAGGTATGACCAGACCATTAAGACTCAGCCCAGGGAGGGCCCAACTCCAGCCCTAGGCCCCACTGACTCCCCCAGGCCTCAGTGACTCTTTCTCCCCTCTCCCCCCCCCCCATGTTGGCTCTCCACGCTGGTTCTCCTACAGGAAGCTGCCTAGGATCTGTGCACTCAGCCATATGTAACCCCCTGTGTCCCCTGTGTTTCCCCTGTGTGATACTGTACTGTCTCTGCTATAACTGCGATGTCTTTGCTCATACTGTTACCTACCTGGCTGCTGCAGCGACCAGTGGCGCCGCTGATGGCTGCCTAGGCGCTGTGCAGCTTGGCGGGTATATGTTCTCTGTGTGATACTGTACTGTCCCTGCTTATATTGTCACCTACCTGGCTGCTGCAGCGACCAGTGGCGCCGCTGATGGCTGCCTAGGCGCTGTGCAGCTTGGCGGGTATATGTTCTCTGTGTGATACTGTACTGTCCCTGCTTATATTGTCACCTACCTGGCTGCTGCAGCGACCAGTGGCGCCGCTGATGGCTGCTTAGGCGCTGTGCAGCTTGGTGGGTATATGTTCTCTGAGTGATAATGTACTGTCCCTGCTTATACAGCTGTGCTGCTCGGCGGGCATGTGTTGCCAGCATGAAATGTGTCAATTTTTTTTGTATGTAATGCCTCCCCCCTTCATTCCTGCTTGATGCTGCACTGTATATCCACAACAAATTCCGAGTGTGCGCAAGCACACATGGCCAATAAAGTTGATTCTGATTCTGATAGAAGGAACATGTAGAACCCACTAATATATTAAACTGAAAAAAAAAATCTAGAGGATACAATGACAGTAG
Source organism: Crinia signifera (assembly GCF_055691185.1). Classification (NCBI taxonomy): domain Eukaryota; kingdom Metazoa; phylum Chordata; class Amphibia; order Anura; family Myobatrachidae; genus Crinia; species Crinia signifera. Next base: position 371,034,661 of record NC_139218.1, read on the forward strand.
ATGTACTAAATGTTTCCAAGAAGTGTTTATCCATATTAATGTTTCCAAGTGCTTTATCAGTGACGGTCATGCTGACATTACTACTGCAAAACATTTTTTATTTTTAATAGTTTTTTTAACAAAATATGAATTTTGCAGTTAGATGAAGTACCTGTTAAATAACATTTATAACCTTAAAACCTACTGGGGGGAATTTACTAAGAATACGCATACGACTCAGTTGTATTTGTATTCTTTTTTTTTTTTTCAAACACATTTTATTGCATATGTCATAAACATATAATCCAAGGCAACAGACAGCAACCAATCAGCAACATAAGCCCAGGGCCCGTGTAAGGCTTCTCGGCACCCTAGGCAAAACGTCAACTTACTGCCCCCTCACACACACACTGCCACCAATACGCACTTTCAAACCCCTTATGGCATACTTGCCTAACATTCCGGAATGGCAAGGAGGCTCCCAAAAGTCAGGGGAACCTCCCACCCTGAACTCCCTCCCTCCACTGAGGAGATGCTGTGTGCATGCTCAAAAAATTGGTCCAACACTTTCTTAAATATATTACGTGAATAAGGCATCACAACCTTGTGTAATATCTGGGCATCCGATTTTGACATCGGGTCGGAAAAATTGGTCGCATGGCATGCGACCAAATCGCATGCGATGCGACCGATTCAACCCGATTTATCATTGTACAGCCACCCTGATGGCTGATTACTATGTTAAATGCCCCCCCAGACCCCGAATTTTAGTTGTATACCCACCCTTATGGGTAATTACTAGGTCAAATGCCCCCCCCCCCCCCCCCCCATTGTTAACGCCACTCCAGGATCAACGCCAACCCGAAACGTGGCGAACGCAGTGAGCCCGCGAGGGTCGGTAGTGCGCGTCCTCCGACCTTTTCATAACCCCACTATCCACGTCGGCGTGGAGTTGACTTTATATAGTGTGGCGAGCGCAGCGAGCCACCGAGCTCGAAGCGTGGCGAGCCCCGCGAGGGGACGCGCATTACTTCTTCACACTTATTACGCGTCCCTTTTTTATGAAATAAGAGTAACACTGCAAATGTTTTTTAGGTGTCGCACCAAATCGCACATATCACATTTGCGATTTTTGGCCAAAAATCACAAATGTAATAGGGTGCAAATTTTTAAATCGAAATTCGCCTGTGATTTAGTGCAATTTTTAGCAAAGAATAAGAACGGGTTTAGTATAAAAAATGTGCGATTTTTAGATGTGTTGCTTTTAGTTATGATAATGTGTCATTTTTTTAGACATATAAGTGTGTGGAATTTAGTTACATTTAAAAAAAATGGTGTGGGGTCCCTTGTATTTAAGAAACCAGCACCAGGCTCTTGGACCGATTCTGGTTCCAAAAATATGGGGGCCAAAAAAACTGGAGGTCCTCTGTATTTTGGAACCAGCAATTGGGCTCCAACAGCTATTGGTTTCATGTCATGGCAGGGGGACACTTTCAAAGTAAGGTTCCTCGGCCTTGACATGTCCCCCACCTGTCCAGGGCCGATGCCCGGGGATTCCCCGACACCCCAGGATGGTGGACGCCGGACTGATGTGTGCAACAATAAGAAAAAGCACATTCCTTTTTACAGGAGAACTACTAGATCCAGCATGGAGGGCATTAATGTGCCTGCTGGGTCTCTTAGTTCCCCTGTAAAAATTATGTGTAAAGAAAGACACAGACACCCAGCCAGGTATAACTTTAACATTTTCCAGCAGGCAACACATAGGCTTCACAATGCGGGTACACTGCAGAGATCTCAAAAGTAATCCTCACATTTCCCAGCCTATTGCCCAGCTGCTAAAAGGCATTGGACACACTGACCCTTTGTTCTGAACAAACATATAACAGGAATTCACAGGTGTTTTTCATTCACAAACAGTGATTCACAATAGAGCTTAGGGAAACCCAGACTGGATCTCATCAGTCCTACTGCTGCTGCTCTATACTCTAGACCGGATATTACACATTCACTTGTGTGGAATTATAGTGTCCCTACCACACTATATATAAATAATATATATATACACACAGACAAGAAATCTCAATCACCATGTACCAAGGCCTTAACTAGCGGTGTGTGAGTGGTGCAGAATAAAGAGCCCTGTCCCATGGTGGATGCACCTGGCTAGCATGATCACTGGAATGGCATTAAGCATGGATGTGTGCCACTGCATGACTACAGCAGGCCCAAGTATGACATTGGGTGTGCCACAGAGATTTCAGGAGGAGCTACTGTATGCGTATGTATTAGCCTAGGGTGGCTACAATGACAGATTAAGGGTCACATAGGCCTGGAGCTGAAATCAATGATGGGCCTATTGTGTGCCTCAGCAGGAGGTGTGGTAAGTGCTGTGGTGGTGTGACCGACATATAATACAGATAGCATCGCAATGACCAACATATAAAACAGACAGCATCACAGTGAACTGTATGAATATGCAAAGAGGATGGAGAGAGGAGCAAGGATGGGACAAAACACAGAAGATGTGGGAAGACAGACATAGAGACATAGAATTTGATGGCAGATAAGAACCAAATGACCCAACCAGTCCGCCTTTTAGCATTAGAATAGTAGGGTTACTTTAGAAGTTAGGGTATTTAAGTTAGTGTAGGGGATAGGGTAAGGGCAGTGGTTCCCAAACAGTAAGCCAAGGCTCTCAGGGGTGCCTCAGGACACATGCAGGGGTGCTCTGGGTTTGTTGATCCAGGACCAACTAAAATTATTAATGGTTAGTTATTTTTTAGCAAAACCAGTGCTGGCGGCTGCCAATCATTAAATGTGTACAAACAGAAACAAATCCTGCCCTTCACCACATAACTGACCCTAACAATCGCATATAAACCCAATCTAATAAAAACAAAATTTGGCCTAAGGGTGCCGTGAAAAATTCTGATATTGTACAGTGCTGTGATTCAAAAAAAGATTGGGAACCCCTGGGTTAGGGAATTAGGGATAGGGTATTAGAGTTGATTTGGGTTATTAGTGTTAGCTGGGGTGGGGGGGTCTGAGTTAGGTGTTAGGATATTTGCGATAGAATATAGGGGTTGGATTAGCATTTTGGGTTAAGATATTAGTGTTATGGGTTATGGTAAGGGAGAGGTTTAGTTAAAGGGTTGGGTTAGGGTGATTCCAGAGTATATAGGGAAAGAGGAGCAGAGATGGAACTGATGGCTCCTTTGGTATATTTACTGACACAAATACTTTCATAGTCACCACTTACTGGCACAAACAAACAGATACAGACTCACTCTCTTGAAACGCCTTATTGACACCCAGTTTTTGACACACACTCACCGCCTAATGGCACAGGCTTACCCAAACAGACAACTCCTACAAAGATACCTAACTGCCACAGACATCGCTTACTAACAGATATCAGAGACAGACACCCCTTACTGACAGATGTCCCTTACTGACACACACAACACTTACTAACACATACCATTTATTGGAACATACCTACTTACTGACAGACACACCTTCCAGACACATGTGTGAGGGATCCATGACGGATCCCTCACCCAGCGCTGCGGTAAGAAGCCCATAGGCTTCTGCAGGGAATCGCCAGCTTTTGCTGGCGATTCCCTCCACAGCGCTGACACTGCGGAGGGGGGTTAGAAAATATAGAAATGCGGTAAAAACCCTGATAACAGGGTTTTTACCGCATTTCTGGGTTACAGCATCCCGCCCAATGACTCATACCCCTATTGACACTGCCTAAGATTCCACTTACTGACAGACACTACTAACTGACGCTGTGTGTGTCACTTAAAATTTACTGATACAGACACCATTTGATCAAAAGGAGAGGAATCTCCTTGACATGGTATGTGCTGCGACTCACCAGGATTTGCATGTTAGACAAAAGCATTTACTTTGGACGGGCAAAGGGGCATAGGCCATAGTTGCCTACCCTCCTGCATTCTGCAGGAGACTCTCTGAAATAGCAGCAATCTCCCTCTCTCCCACATTAGTCTAGCAATCTCCCCCATGTCACCTAGCCCACATTACACTGTTATATTTTGGGGGGAAAAAGGAATGAGAGACAGATTTACATTGATTCATTTACATTGAATCATCAGCGCCATTCCCCAGCACTTTACCAAGTATAGCATCTCTTACTAACTGCTTTGGGGCTCATCTACATTTGGATATAAGTAATTTTAAATGACACAGCCACGCTTCTAGGTGCCACGTTCACAATCTCTTTTCACAATCTCTCCATATAGGGAACTAGACACGCCCTTTGGGTGGAGCATGACACGCCCCCTTAATGGGGCGCTGTGCAAAATTCTATTACCAACTATAATCTTCCTGAAATTAGTTTTCAAAAGTAGGCAAGTATGGCATAGGTGGTATGGGGATGGATCCTTGGGTGGATAGGGTCGGAGCTTCAGACAGGTCCCTTAGCAGAACCTCAGGCAGATTCAGGCTGGGGATTTTCAGACATTCCGGGTGGTGGTCCGGACTTGGGACAGCCGGTCGGAGTGGAGGTGAATGAGCAGCCAGAAGAGCTGGGCTCTTTGTGGTGACAGAATTTAATCCAGCCCTGGATGGCTGGATACTTTAATCAGACTCCATTATCAATACTCCATTAAGAATGTGTCTCTCAGACCATGTTTATGTAAGCCTATAACTAAACTCACATTTCAGTTGGATGACCTTGTGCACGGACTTGTCTGGCTCCCTCAGATGCTGGAACATCATCAAACATTCCTAGGGGGTTCTCTGACTGTATATTTACTCAGTCTGCTGCTATTTTTGTTCCTAAGTAGAAAATTATCAGGCTACAAAGAACAACCGCTAAATAAAGAATGAAAAAAATAAAAAAAAAAGAAGCTCCAATCTCTGGAGGACATTGTACTATTCTTTTATGCATTATTACAGTTACAGTTGATCTACAGAGCAGGGTTACAGAACTTTGGAGACACCCAGGAGATGTGAACTATTTTACAGTAGCAAAGATTCACACAGGCAGAGACGGACAAAGGGCCTGATTCTGGTTCACTTGCAAAAGCAAGTTCATTCTCTAATGGACAAAATCACTGCAGGTGGGGCAGATGTAACATGGGCAGAGAGAGTTACATTTGAGTGGGGTTTGTACTTCAAACTGATATCTATATTGCAGTGTAAAAATAAAGCAGCCAGTATTTACCCTGCACAGAAACAAAATAACTCACCCAAATCTAACACTCTGCACATGTTACATCTGCCCCACCTGCAGTGCATGTGTTTTTGTCCATTAGATAGGGAATTTCCTTTTGCAAGTGAACCAGAATCAGGCCCTAGGTAAGATACTAAGTGGTAAAATACCCATAGCAAGTAATCATATTCTACTTAAATAACTCATTTTAGAAGATAATCTTATATGTTCCAAATTGACCTCTAAATTCAGGCCCACACAGTGGCCCTCATTCTAATTTACTCACAGAGGCAAGTTCCTTCTCAAATGGACAAAACCATGTGTACTGCAGGTGGGGCAGATGTAACTTGTGCAGAGGGAATTAGATTTGGGTGGGGGTTTACTTCACAGTGAGATCTATATTGCAGTGTAAAAATAAAGCAGCCAGTATTTACCCTGCACAGAAACAAAATAACTCACCCAAATCTAACTCTCGCTATACATGTTACATCAGCCCCCCTGCAGTGCACATGGTTTTGTCCATTTGAGAAGGAATTTGCCTTTGCCAGTGAATTAGAATAAGGTACCAGTGTGTGTGTGTGTGTGTGTGTGTGTATATATATATATATATATATATATATATACACACACACACACATATTGGGAGGTATTCTGGTTTATTTTTAGGAACTGATAGTGTTGGGTCGGTCTGGGAACCGATGGTACTGGGTCGTTCATGGAACCGATGGTTCTGGGTCGGTCTGGGAACCGATGGTTCTGGGTCAGTCTGGGAACCGATGGTATTAGGTCGTTCATGGAACCGATGGTACTGGGTCGTTAATGGAACTGAGGGTTCTGGGTCAGTCTGGGAACCAATGGTTCTGGGTCGGTCTGGAAACCAATGGTACTGGGTCGGTCTGGGAACTGATGGTACTGGGTTGGTCTGGCAACTAATGGTTCTGGGTCGGTCTGGGAACTGATGGTTCTGGGTTGGTCTGCAAACCGATGGTACTGGGTCCTGTGCTGCACTCTGGTGGCCGATGATAACTCAGGAAGCTGGAGATGCTGTTAGCAGTACAGTATATCTGGCAGATGATGGAAGAACCAGAATCAGCAGTAGTAGCAGCAAGATAAGGTAACACTGGAGTCATGTGACCACAGCAGGGACTGGGATTGGAGCATTTGACCCAGACATCAAAGCTTGCAGCTTACCAAGCACCAGAGACGCAGCCCACCACCCTGCCGAATACCCCCCAGTGCCGATTCCCCTTGGTACCTGACATTTATTTGCGAGCGCCGGAATGAAGACGGGGCAGACGACTGATGTCCTGTGACATCAGTCACCCGTCTTGCCATGTCCTGACCATGTAGCCATGAGAACGGCCAATGTTTTCATTGGGACGCCCATCCCTACCACCATCCGCCCCAGCCCGCCCCAATCCTTGCGAACAACTCACAACTAGGAAAATAGCCAAAGCTGTTCACAAAGGGGAGCTGCACATGTGCATATTAGACCATGTGCATGCACAGAGCCCCAAACAACTGAACAGTGCCGAATTAGCCCCATTCCAAGTAAATCAGAATCACCTCCAATATGAGCATTACCAGACCCCACACCGTATGAAGAAAGTGAAGCCCCACCTAACTACCGCACAGAGACCGCAGCCAGACCCCGGTTTACCGAATTTATCAGATGCGACACTGTATGTAATAACACCCCGCCACCCACTGCAGTGACCCATCAGACTGTTCACACCATCCCCAACCAATAGAACGTCTGATCTAGAGCTATCTCCTGTACAATGCAGCAGGACATCAGTAGTTGCATTTGACGTTCAGAAACACCAGGCGCTTCACGGAGCAGCTGCTGATACTGTACATAATCCAAATACAGGGCTACTATGTCCCCATGTGAACGCCGAGCGCCAACCCCCTCCCCCCTCTGTATTCACTGACAAGCACTCGATGGAGGGTCAGGGTGAGCGGTGGGCCCCGGCATTAACATTACGGCACTTCTAGATTGCGATCCTAAAATCACACAGTTCCGACAAGCTCCAGTACCAGGACACCCATGGCCAAGTGCGGACCACGGCGCTCCGGTCAAAATGCCAGTGGTTATAATGCCAACCTTTAGGTTAAAAAGAAGGTAGAGCCAAGTCACTGCTAGGGGGCGAGCGCAAATGCGAGTGGGCGTAACTGTGGAGATGGAAGGCACAGAAGACCTACAGAGAGACTGGCGGGCCTCCCCAGAGAACTGGGCCTGGTTCCTGTTAGGTCAATGCCACTGCACTACTGCATGCCAAGGCCTAGTGCTAGCCATAGGATAAAAGAAACATAGTAACTCTAACTGTAGTCCCCTCTCCCTCAGCCTAAAACTGATACGGTATTTACTGCTTTAAGTTGTTGGCATTTTCACTCATTGTGACCCTCGGAATGCCGAATGCATCCCATTAAAAGAGTCCCATTCAAAAAAAGACTGCTTGCAAAAATAACTGCCAGAGATTGGTCAAATAAGCTTTAAATGTGCATCCTTTTACTGTATGTTGTACTATTATATTTCCAGGTTTCTGATCCATCTGCTAGTCTGTGCACTCCTCCATCGATAATACAATGGCTGCTTGAGTAAGTCCTTGGTTAGCGCAGATTCAACTGTGTACAGTAACTTTCTCTATATATGGCCAGTATAGCAGTGGTACTGCGAGACAGAACTCAGCCTCATGCACATGCACGCCCAGAACATTCCCATTGCATGCGTCACTGGCCATCTTCCTGATATAAACTCATGCCCATTTCTAGATTCCAGTCTGGGAACATGGGGCTCAGTGTCGTAACTAGAAAAATTGTGCCCGCCAACAAAAGTTTCTGGTGCTCCCCCGTACATTAATTATAATTCTCTTTTACCTATATACTTGTTGCCAGGGGTTTCTTGCTTGTTACCAGGAGTTTCATACACGTTGCCAGGATTTCATGCTCGTTGCTTGGGGTTTTATTCTCGCTACCAGGGGTTGCATGCTAGCTGCTATGGGTTTCTTACTTGCTGGCGCACAAGTGTTCCAGAAATCTGGCTCTTCCATGTTCCACTGCGCATGCTGCGCTCACCTGACAGATGCTAGAGGTCCAGGAGGGCCTCTAGAATCTATTTCCTCTAAGGCGGCAGCCATTTTTGGAGGACCATTTTCATCAGATTCCATATGGACGTCCAGACCACCGCTTGGACTGTGGTGGCATTGTGATGCCACTGTTAGGGCAACACATTGGACCTAATCTGGTGTAATGCACGGAAATATGGCCATAAAAATACGGAGACTTACTAACTGCTATTTGGCCATAGGAATATGCTGACACAATTGTGTTTATTCTTGGATAAAAACCCGTTTCGACTTGGTATGCCATCACTTAGATCTGTGTCCTTTACTGTTGTGCTATTAAGGTCAAAGATTGTTTGGAAGTCTACACAAATCAGTCAATAGAGAATACAGATGACCAATATCAATATTGTTCACCTTTCCCAAGCCCGTGAAATGTATGTTTGACAAGCGCTCTTTAATCATCCGCCTAATAGCTAAGGATATTTCCAAGGCTTGATTGGAATGCAGGCACTTGACAAGAAGTACTGTAGGTTCCGTAACATTAATAACTGCAATAACCTTGGCTCATTAGTCATTCCGTTTCAATATTCTTGGTGTAGGGTCTGAAGTGGTGAGATATGCAAAATTGCTGCCTAATGATAGTCTAAGAGAACGAGGAGACGGATTAATACATCGATCAGTCACTCAAATTGGGGCAAATGTTACTGGCTGGACACTTATTGCATCCCAATCATATTCATTTACATAATAGCATTCATTATTGTGTTTAATCTCCCAGTATGGTCATGCAAATAAAGCATAGACTTGAAAATAATATCATTTTAGTTTGGTCTGGTACTTAAAAGGTAATATATATATATATATATATATATATATATATATATATATATATATATATATATATATATAGATGGTTGAACAAAAAAGCAGGCACTCCAGGGACTTGATGTAAATAGTGTATTAGAAAAAATCAGCAATAAATACAGCCAACGTTTCGAGGCAACAACGCCCCTTTGTCAAGGCAAAATCAATAGTGAAAAACACAGCAATCGCAATCGCTTGACAAAGGGGCGTTGTTGCCTCGAAACGTTGGCTGTATTTATTGCTGATTTTTTCTAATACACTATTTACATCAAGTCCCTGGAGTGCCTGCTTTTTTGTTCAACCATCCAAATATTGCTTAGCCGAGCACCAGGGCGGCTGACCCAGGAGAGGAGAGTGCCAGTCCGTCGACCCACACTATATATATATATATATATATATATATACATATACAGAGAAGTTCCCCAGCTCCCACCGGACACCGGAAAACAGACACGTCACTGCAGCAATTTCTTCAATCGGGGAAGTTTATTGTAGCGCCCCAACGGCTCGTTTTGGGGTTTCCCCCTTTCTCAAGAGGCAATACAGACAATTTGAACAGTGTGCACAACATACCTTAAATACCTTCCAAGTTGGCGCCAATCTCCGCTCAGGCACTCCGGACTCACACCGCACACCTGTGTACAGGGTCCCACCTCGATGACGTCGACGTCTCACACACGCTTCTGTCATCTCCATGGAAACCCGCCACTCGGTGCGCCCGTGATCCTGGAGCATTACTCGTCATGCAGACCGCCTCCACTCAGCTGTCTCCTACACCACCTGACCGCCTCTCCCACTGGCGTCTATGTAGTCCTGGAGACTCCAGCTGAGTGCGGCACTGCTGTAACGAGTTTCAGCAGGAGACTGGCTAAAGCATTGGTCACAAAAAACATGTATAAGCAGTACAATCAATACATATACATAATTTTAATATTAAAAATGGACAGCATGCAGGGACATCAGGACAGAGCAATCATGTCTCACACCCATGATGCAATCCCCCGATGCCTCTGCCGCAGACTCATATTGCAATAGCCCATTATATAACACTGCCCCACGCACTGAGGCGGTTCTGCAAGACGTCCACCCAGGGCTCTCAACCCCGGGATGGCAGTCTCACATCGCCGACCCAAATGCGGACCAGTGTAGGAGGAATAATTCCCACCTAATTACAATGATTATTAAAAACACAAAACGTGAAAAGAAAAACCATATGTACACTACAATGGAAACAATTGTAGCAATTGCATAATGTCGAAGCGATTATCATATTGTAGCAAAAGTTAATGTAATAGCAATAGCTAATTACATAAAAGAACTCCAAACGATTCTTTCATTCAGACCATTCAGCGCCACGGTAATTAATATATATATATTTGTAAGTGGCCTATTTATTATGACCTATGGGCGCAGAACACATGCGAAAATGCTACTTTCCCCCTTTTTAAGTACCGGGCCCATCTTGATTAGGGGGCCCCTCGCAGGAATAATTGCCATCTTCCTATTAGATGGTGGCCTGGGGTTGCAAAGAGGATTCCAAGCAGAAACCCCAGCTCCCATGCTGCGAGTTACCCGTTGGACCCAAAGGCGGCATTTGTGGGTGGTGTGCCCAGCTGCAGAAACATAATTTGCCCCCCACCCCTCCCTCCTCAACCCAACTTCCCAATATGCAACTTGGCAGTGGGTGACAGGGAGAAGCAGGAGGCAGCGGAGTGTGACATTGAAAAACAGTGGGTGTCAGGAAAAGGGTAACAATGGCAGCAGTGGGTCCCTTTACCCTCAGTGTACCTGGCGCTCTGCGCCTGCTGCGCCAATGATTGGACCCATGATGGAGTGATTGTACAAGGCACGAGTGTTCCGGACGCTGTTGCTGGATTCTGTAGGGTACGGAACAAGGCAGTTTGAGAGAGGGCTCCACTCCAATACCAATTATTTATTGTGTTTATTTTTTGTCAGTTGCTTACATAGTTCCAGAATAAACAGTAAAAAACAAACAAAAGGTAATAACAGACAGAGATAGAGGTTAGAGGGCCCTGCTTGCAAGTTTATGTCCTACAGTATGTATAGAGCAATAGGTATTGCTACACAAGGATAGGTACTGTCTATTGCATAAGTACAGGATTTATTGTCTGTGATTGGTGGGGAGTGGACAGGACCGCCTTGTATTAGATTAAAATTACCTTAGCACAGTGGTTCTCAACCATGGTCCTCAGGACCCCACACACTGCACGTTTTCCAGGTCTTCACACAGAATCACAAGTGAAATAATTAGCTCCACCTGTGGATCTTTTAAAATGTGCCAGTGAGTAATGAGAGCACCTGCCGGGTGACCTGGAAAACGTGAACTGTGTGGGGGTTCTGAGGACCGGGGGTAAGATCCACTGCCTTCGCACAATAACATGAAAAATAATTGGCAAATGAACCATCATCCTGAATTGCTGAACCAATATTTGATAAAATAATTATGATCTAAATGTATAAAACATTTTAATATGGACAAGCCCCACCCAAATCTAAGGTCGGTGTCTATGTTGTTTGCCCTCCGCCCCCTTTTTTGATTTGCCCCTAACTCAGAATAATCCCCTATGTTGGTTGCTATTGCTTTTGTTTTACTTTAGAGCTTTTCTATGGCCATCAAGTAATTGTAAGAAATGTAATAAATGAATAGTGCAAAATCTGTTCCTCTCCGCAATCAAGTCACTCCTCACTATCAGCAACACATCAACTGAAATACTCTGTGCTGCTATGGACATTATATTGACTCAATTTGTTCTAACCCTACCTACTTAACAACTAGGGATATACAGTTGAGCAGAAGATGTAAAATTAAATGTATCTTAATAGTAATGAAAGCATGAAAAATCAATTATTGCAGGGAGATGTCTATATAACTAATTAATGTAATCTGGATCCATCTGATTTTATGTACCAGATTGAACTACAGTCTCAGTAATGATATCAGAGATTGCTATAGATAACCTGACACCTAGTGCTACATGAATTCATTTGTTGGTCCCAACATGCTACCATGTACAGTATGATAATGTAGCGTCCTGCAATACTGAATACTGTTTGCTCGCATTACCAGTGCTATCCTCTAGGGGGACTCTTACAGCACACCACAGAATTTATTCACTGCTCCAAGAAATTTGCTTGGAAAAAAATAAGTTTATAATTAGCATTTGATCGGGATTAAGGGATTTATTATTTATTTGTAGATTTACTTTTGGGTTCTGTTATGTATAAAATGATGTATTATACATACCTTGCAACTTTGGATCTTGCTGCAATCGAGACTCCTGTGCGTGCCGAAGATGTGCTCCCTTAATTTGGGGGCATGGTCTAGCGCAGTGATTTGCAACCTTGTTCAGCTCACGGCACACTAGACAAGACTTTAAAATAGCCAAGGCACACCATCCGTCCTCCACGGGAAAACAAAAAACACCCCAATGGAAAAAATACAACACATACACTGATCCCCACAGTAATAAAACATACAGGCCCCAGAGTAATACAAACAAATTTGCAACCCAAGTAATTTCACACATTGCCCCACAGTGATTTAACACACTGCTCCGCCCATGCTGCGCTGAAAGCTTGCAGCAGCTGCAGTAAATAGGAGCTCAGCACTCACCATGGTTATCCCGGGTGGGCTCCCTGCGCTGGCTCTGCCTTCAGGGTTGGTACCTTTCTTGTGTTTGGGGGGGAGCAAGCTGCCCCCTCCCTTACCTCTCGACACCCCTGCTTAATGCTGCTGCTTCCCCTCCGTCCTGTCCCAGCCCGCCCGCCTATCCTGTGCACAGATACCTGGCTCTGCTACTGCCGGGCTTCTCCTGACCTGGCTGCAGCACAGCAGACAGCTCAGCTGAGTGTCAGTGCGCCGGCAGCCACCACAGACCCCTCTGCAATCGGGTTCTTTCTTAGCCGCCAGTGCACTGACATTCAGCTAGGCTGACCGGCGCTGACACTGGCTCTCCCATCTCTCGCGGCACACTAGACCACTGCTGACGGCACACTAGTGTGCCGCGGCACAGTGGTTGGGAACCGCTGGTCTAGCGGCTAGGGGGTATGGATGTTTGCCTCTGAGGATGAAAGCAGCAGAGTCACAGCCTGCCCTCTCTATCTGACTGCCGATTTGCGCTCACACGGGAGCGCGCATCGACAGCGCATCTGGCTCACAAGCCCTAAAAAAGCATGCGATCTGCATGCGATATGGCTTCCGATGTTCACTATATCGGCAACATCGGAAGCCATATCTGCTCGTGTGTACACACTATTACTCTCTGCCAACAGATGGCATTGTTTTTGAGACACACAATCAGACACTAGACATACTGTATATAAAGATTATATTTACACTCTATATTCAATTTTTTCATATATGTACTTGATTCAGTGATTAAAAAAAACAAGACAATTTTTAAAAATATATTGTGTTTTCTTTTTTCAATGCTATATATATATATTTGATGGAATTTATTATTATTCTTTTGTTCCTTTACAATCAGTTACAATTACCCATAAGTGTGGATAATATACTTGTGCAAAAAATGAATTAACTTTTATAACGTCAATCAATAGTAATTGTTTGCAGACCTTATTTAACCTTTGTATCTTTAGACATGAGATGGGTATGTGTACATTTTTATATTTATAATGCTATGCTTATTTTATATGCATTTAGGTAATGTAATCATGCTGTGGTAAGTAAATCATTTTTTTTTTAAACCCAGATTCTGCATCATAATCTTTTTAAACAATGAACCTTTCATCTTCTGTAATCCTAACAGCTATAACAATCATCGAGTTCCTTGCTGCTGTCTTACTGTACCGTTTATAAAACAGGATTCCATTAATGGTGAATACTTCTTTTATTAAAATGGATTTGTTGTACTTATTCACTGAAATCTGAAATTGTCAGAATGAAGGCATCACCCATTCTGTATCATGAATAATAGTTTTTTCTTTTTAAACCCAAAAATCATATAAACAATCTCAATGCAGAATCTTTGCCGAAAAGGGCTGAATAAAAAATATTAATAGAGTGTAAAATAACAAAGACCGGGGTTGGCTTATTGCGCAGTTAGCCCGTGAATCAACCGTCAGTCACTCTGAACTGTTGGCCTAATTCAGTACCGCTCGCTAAGCAGCAGTAACATTATTTTATTTATTTACAG